>NW_027397081.1:22508675-22523789 GCF_003265705.2 Callorhinus ursinus | reverse complement strand
CACACACACACACACACACACACACACACACACACACACACACACACCGGAATTCACCTCCTCCATCCACAGGTGCATTTGGCAAAGGACATGGAAAGAACTGCCACTCCCTGGACATTGTCTGAGGGTGTCTTTGTTCCATTCCAGCCCGAGGACTCACAGCTTCTGCTTAGGGAGTCTGCCTGCCTTCCAGAACTGGGCAAGAAGCTAAGGGCATGGGGACCAGGTTCAGAGCCTGCCGCTGCTTTGCTGTGGGACCTTGAGCACAGTGCCTTGACCCCCATGCTTCAGCTTCTTCTTCGACAATTAATATAATAAGAGCACAACAGATATTTTGACCTCAGATGCAATGTCTTAAATTTGTAGAGGGATTTGGAATCCGTAAGGTGCTTTCTCTGCTAGTCACCATGTCACCGTGTCATGGATGTCCCCAACTGGTCATATTAAGGCAGACAGAGCTCAGGCTTTGGAGCCACAAAGCCGGGTGACCTTCCACAATGACTTCTTATCTCAAGAATGAGTTTCCTGGTTGCGGTGAGAAGTAAGAAAATACATGTATGATGCCTGGCACGGAGTAGGTGTGCTCCTTCCCAACCCACACCAGTTGAATAGGGGGGATTAGATGATTGGTCTCAGGCTAGATAGCTAATAAATAGCAGGGCTGAGACCAGAACCACAGGCTTCTGAATCCAACCAAGCCCAGTGGTGGTTCCATTCATTCTCTCCCTGCCTTTTCCTCCCAAATTCCAGAAAGTCATGCTTTGAGAAAGAATGGCAAGTGGAAAGCCAGTGCAGGCAAGCAAGGAGGTGGTAGCTGCCAAGGCCTCTGCCGGCCACCTTCTCCATGGCAGAGGCTGTGGCCTGCGTTCTAACAGCTTGGGAGGCTCCCGGCCTATTTCTTGCAGCCACCTGCCTATGTGGACTTTGAGGGCCCTGAGGGAGCCCAGAGGAACAATCCAGCTTTCTGCTATCCCGCCAAAAATGAGCAAACAAAGAGCTTGCCTCCCTGCCAGGATGTCTCACTCTCTCACTGGGGGCCTGCGTCTACCACTCGTGTCCTGCAGGCCAGAAAAGAGAGGGAAACACTCTAGGCGATAGGGTGGGAGGGGGGTGCGCTCTCTCTGTGGGGTTGGAGGACTGGGGAAGGGGTAGATACCAACCATAGCGTGCTCCAAAGTCGTTTCAGCAATTACTCACTTTCTCTAATTTGGCCATTAGTATCTATATGCGATATTGCTAAGGAAGGTTCCATGAAACCATCTAGGGCAGTGCCTCCCGCAAGTGTGTGAGAGACAGCCTGATCCCTGGTCCAGGACTTTTCCCAGTGCACTAGCAGCATGTCATCGAGGGTACCACAGCCCCATGACCCACACACTCAGGTATCCAAAACACAGCCCTTTCATTCAGTAGGCCACCTAAAAACACAACACACACACACACATACACACACACAGGCAGTCTGGTCCTGTGTGTAATTGCACGTAGGCAAATGGTCTGAGATCAAACTCTTCTCTGTTCAGAATCCTTGCCCTTCCCAAACCTTGGAAGGCCTACCAGGACAGCCCAAGGCCCTGTCACCTTCAGAGAGGGGCAGGCGGGACCCACGTGGGCCAGCCATATGAGTTATCTGAACTTCCAAGAGCAAATCCTGCTCTGCCGTTGACTCAGTTCATGTTTATGTGGCTCGGGGCCCATTTTATTCCCTTGCCTTCCATTCTCACTGTCTCTTTGGCCTGGCTGTTCTGTGGGGTCCCCTAGTGAGCCACATGGAGGTCTCTCCTCCAGGGCCCTACTCGATCAGCCTTAGCCTCTCCAAACAGCTGGGACCCCTCATCAGCTAGATTCCCAGGTCCGATATTTCCATTGGTTGTGTCCTCCCTTCGATTTTGGTGATAAACATGGTCTGAAATACCGTTCTCTGGAGTTCCGGGCAAAAAATAATTCTCTGTTGGCAGCAGTGATGCTAAGAAGGGGCAGGCCACTCACTCCCGCCCCTTCACCCTTCTCAGTTTAGATGGGTTTGCTCGTGGTCGCTGTGGAAGGTGCAGAGAACATGACCCCAGAACAAGGAGATGCAAGAAGAGGCAGCAGTTTGGGCAGAGAAGGGGACAGGCCTGGGTTCGCTTTGCCTCCCCAGCCAAGGGAGCCTCCCCCTGGGGGTTCGGTCCAGTCAGGAGGGCAGGCCTGCTGGAGGCCAGGCTCCCTTGCTGCAGGGCGCCACCCTGGGTGATGGCTGCCGCATGTGCAGGACCTCAGCCGTGCCTTCTCTCTGCCTATACTCCCTCTTCTGAGAAGTGGAGAGAATACAATCCACCTGACGGGGCGAGAGTGTGGCTCCCATGAGCTAATGTGGGTGAAATTTCCGAAATCCCACAGCGGCCTGTCGTAAATCCTGTCATTGGCTGTGTCGCTTTGACTTCTGCAGCCCAGGCCGGGCCAGACTGCTGGGGCCTCACCTTTTCCTGGTGGCTGAGGGAAGATGGACTGTTGCTACCTGACAGGACCAGATTGTTTGTGATTACTGTTCACCTCTTATTTTAGAAAGTGGAATGAATAAAACGTATGCAGGTCATGGACACTAAAGAACCTTTTCATATCAATTTGGGAGGAGTTGTCAGCTTTAATTTATTAAGTAAAGTTCTGAGACAGGCTGCTGGTGTGCTGTCAGTTTCCTGATAATGGATAGGCCTCCCAGCTGACTGCCTCGTGACGATTATGTGTCCCAGCCCCTCGGTCTTCAAGAGAGGCCGCCATGGAAAAGGCAGCACACACATGAAGACAGTCTCGCTGGCTTGGTGGGTGCTGCCCACTCTCCTTCGCCCCTCCACTTCTGGTCTCTACCCTTCTCCTTCAGTGCCCCCCCCCCCCCCCCATACCATTTCTCCCTCATACACCCCCCTTTAGCCAAGGGTATGTGACTAGAAACATCTCTAGGATTTCCAAGCCTGTCTCTTCTTCACCTGTTGGTTACCTGTCAGGAGGAACAGGGTGACTAGGAAGACCCTACCTGAACAGGCTCCCCTTGAGACCCTATTTCTTTGCCAGACTTTATGACCTTACTCATAGTAGTCAGTACTCCAGTTATCAATTTGGCTCTTTGGGGGGTTCATAGTACAACTGGTTAGGCTGAGAAGAGTCCCTGAGGGACGAGACTGGGCAGATCCAAACTAAACGCAGGAATTGGGAGCTGGAATTGCTCCCTGCTGTAATAAATAATAAAATGAATGAGCTCACCCTCTCCAACACCTGCCTTGAAATCTCTCCCCTGGTGAAGATTTCACAAGGACCTTTACACTTGGAGATCTTCCAAATTCCCTGTGACTTTGAGGCAAGATCAAATCCTATCTCTAGACCTGTACACTTGCTTTTCATAGGATGGGGCCACAGGTTATCTGCACCAGTGGGTTTTCCATTAGTGTTTTTTTCTTGGTTTTTTTTGTCTTGCTCAGAGACCGTGTATTCTTCCTGGAAAGCTGTTCTGTGTCATCTCTTGCTGGTCTGGTTGTGCAGGATATTGTCCTCAAGGGCAGGAGAGAATGAGGAAGCTGTTGTACAGAAATAGGGACCGGCCTCTCCGTTTGGCTTCGGATTGTGTGCAGTTAGGCAGGGAGCCCGTGGATCAGATGAACTCAGAACTCTCAAGTTCTTCAGAACACCAAGTAAAGGCCTTGCCTTTGCAGAAAGGAAAAAAAAAAAATACATGTATCTGTGATGCCTGGTCCTTCTGAACTTGACCCATATTCTCTCCTGACTGAGAGGCCAGCTCTCAATCGGACTGAGAGGATGTCCTACTGAGTCAAACTCGTGGTTTGTCCAGTGTCTGTAGCAGGGGCTCAAAGGATGTTGCCTCTGTGGTGGGTGGTAGTCCGCTTTCTGAGAATACATCTGTGTCCTCGTCACCCACATCTTGCCCTCCACAGCCTCTCAGTTGTGGCTGCACCATCTCTGGGACACCTCCTGAACCTCATTGCATACACAATCATGGGGGGTCAGAGGCGAGTCTGAGGCTCTGCAGATTCTTCTGCCTGAGGAAGAGGGATCACTAGTCCCATTCTAGCCCTGTTTGTAGAATTCTAGAATGTGACCATGTGGATGTTAGGGGACTTAGTCTGAAAAAGAAGAGAGTGAGCCTGAATATAATCATGGTCTTCCACTGGATAAGTGCTTATCCCAAGGGGCCCTGCTGTTGGCTCTCTCCACTTGGAGCAGAGTAGATAGCAAAGAATTTGCACCACAGAACCCTAAGAGATTTAGACCTGTTACAAGGGACTGTTTTCTCATAACTGAGAGAGTTAGGTCCTAAAACAAGTCTATAGAAGTTCCTTAGAAGTTCAGACATAGACGGTCGAGCAGATGGGTCCATGTGGCAGGGGTCAGACTGGACTCAACATCATGGGTTGGATGCACGGTCTTAGTCCATTGTCCTGGACACAGAGCCTGATGTAGCTGAGCCACCCCACGGCAGCTCCATCAAGGCAGGCTCAGTGGCTCCTGTCTCCTCCCCACCACACCATCCCGAGAGTGCTCTCTTCTCTCCTGTCCTGTCTCTTCACTGAGGCAGAGCTCAGTGGAGCTGGACATGCCCAACCATTCTTCCCCCTGCCCTATCCTTACCTGGCCCCCAAACCCTAGGGAGTCACAGAGCTGAGGGAAGAAAGAGGGAGGGAGTGTTAGTCCCTGGGACTGTGGCTTATTCCTTCTTGTTTCAACCCAAAGATCTGCCTTGACCCTGGCCTTTGTCTTTTCTTGCACAACCTAAGTAGGCAGGGAGCCCATGGATTGTAGAAAAAAAGACTATTGTTGGGTAGGTATGCATAAGAGTAAGACCTTTCTGGCCAGTTGAGAGAGAATCAGAAAGACCGCTGTCAACAATAATAAAAAAGGGTACCTAGACACTGAGCCCACCTCCCTTAAGGACAAAGATGGTATTGTAGGACACAAAGGAGCTAGTAAGTTTCAAGTTTATTGCTGCAATTGAAATGTAATGAATATGAATTTGTTGCAAGAAATAAACATCTATCTAGTACTTATAGTGCTTGGTCCTACTGATACAGATCAGTAGAATAGGACTTGTGCCTTTGAGGGCCCAGCCATCTGGCGAGCCAGACTAACGTGTAAGCAAATAATGAAGTATAGTGACCTTACAAGTGCTATAAGTAGGTTTCTGCAATAAGCTGTGGACACCAGAGGCAGGATTCATATTGTAATGCCTTCTACATGCCTGGCACTGTGCTGGATGTTGGGGATACATGGTAAAGAAGTAGATACAGGCCTTGCCTTCGTGGGGGCTTACGGTCAGATGAACACCACTCACTCTGCCTGAGGAACTCAGACCAGGCTCCAGGAGGGAGGGCCTGAGTCTTGCTGAAGAGAGCTTTAGTTCCACAGACAGACAAGGAACATGAGGGCTGTCTAGACAGAGGAACAGAAAGTACAGGAGCATAGAGGTGCAAAAGCATGGCCTTCTCTATTATTTTGTAACCCCAGCCCCTCTGCCCTTCTTACTCGACTCTTGGATTCTGTGAGTCATGGGAAGTGGGACTGTGTTGCTATTATGCAGCCTGAAAATGGTTACTGACATCCATAGGCTTGATCCTGGCACTGGAACGTTCTTGAAAATTTTGAAAGTAGTCAAAATTTGAGGACCAGTCATCATGGCCATGAGATTCCTACAGAAATCTTACATACACCGAGAAGAAACCATCTGGATTTTAGTAAGTTCTAGATGAGATGTGCACGAGTTGCCTCTTTCTGCTAATAGGAAGGATAAGATAATAACTCTCTCCTCAAACTCGGACCCCAAAATGGCATGAAAAGGAGTGATTAGCGGTGTCAGAAGACACTCAGATAATCTAATCTCTGTAGTGGATCTTATGTTGTGTTACTCTTCTAGGCCACATTGCTCCATGTGCATGTCCCCGGTGAGACGTTGCTTTTGTGGCTCTAGCTGTGTGCCCTTTCCCTCCCCAAATCAAGAATATACAAAGCATTCTGTAAGACACCCAACTGAAAGAGAATTCATCCGTGTTCACTTAAACATTCATGACAGCTTGCATTTTGGTTCAAAAAAGACACTTGTTTATTTAGATAAGATTTAATTTATTCGTAATTTACCTAAATTTGCAGGAGCGTGCATGTACATTTTCGCGTGTAAGTAGCACAAGACATAAAACATTACCGAAGCATGCAAATAGTACAGTGACAGCCAGAGAATCCGCCTGGATGTTTGAGGGAGATAACACATTTCTACCAGAGCAGAGACCGTCACACAATGGCCTGGGATTGCTTGCCGGTAATATGCTGACTCATCATTATCTTTTCACACAAGGCAAACTTCTCATTAAAAACTGAACTGTCTATAGGACGGTGTGACGTTGAAGACCAGCTTTTGGGAACCAGTGCTGTGCTGGCTTCTTCCTGGTCAGGAGTCACTTCCGCCATTGTTTTGTAGCCAACCCCTTCTCTTCTGCCAGTTTCCAGACAAAATAAAACAACAAACTACCATGCCCTCTACATTTCCAGTTATTTAATGACAACTTTACCTTCACATTCACTTGTCCATTCATTACTAAGATCCATTGTTCCCTTGTTGCATACCAAGACTATTCTAGACTATTTCAGCAGCCTTGTAGAGGACCTCCTCTGTCTCCCCCACCCAACAATGAGCTCTCCCAAAGCAGGTGCTGTGTCTCGTTCACCCAGGTAGGACAGCGGCCAGCCCTGACCTTGGCATATCATAGGTGATCGGTCAATGTTGTCAATGATCTTGGTCATTATTTTCAGCAGCATATGGAAATTCTTAGAAACAGAGAAAAAAAGAAATTTCCACAAAGGTTTTCTCCATGAAAAACTTTCCCATGACTTCTCATTGGCTATGAGCCTGACATGCCCTTCATCCTGACCTTACAGAAGAAGAACAGCCCGGTCCTAACATAGAGCCAGCCAAGGGAGTGGCCTTTCCTTCTTGGTATGCAGGGTCTCTCCAGCTGGAGCACCATTTATAGACTTTGAAGAAGGAATTGGAGAGACACAACCTGAAGAGAGTGTAAGAAGATTTAAAGGAAGGGGATTTGATTGGAGTCTTTGCTACCTAAAGGCATTAAAACTTTATAATGCCAAACAAGTCCCGTTTTTCTTTATTTATGGATCATATATTTCCCCCCTTTATTACTGCCATACATTTTTCCAGCCTGACAGCTGATAACACCAAAAATCCACTGCTAGCAAAAAATTCCATTTACCACTCTCCCCAAGATAATAATTTTTAAATTAAAGAAAAAAAATACATATACATCTATCTGCAAAAATATCCATGTTTATTTTCAGCCCCGGAACCCACAGCCCACACTGAAGATGGATCTGGGGTTGAGAATCACATGTTGATCAGAGTTCAGAGGGATTCTTTTTAAAAACATAATGCTCCAGGGCGCCTGGGTGGCTCAGTTGGTTAAGCCACTGCCTTCGGCTCAGGTCATGATCCTGGAGTCCCGGGATCGAGTCCCACATCGGGCTCCCTGCTGAGCGGGGAGTCTGCTTCTCCCTCTGACCCTCTTCCCTCTCGTGCTCTCTGTCTCTCATTCTCTCTCTCTCAAATAGATAAATAAAATCTTCAAAAAAAAAAAATTAAAAAAAAAAAACCCATAATGCTCCAGCATCCTCTCTTACCTGTTAACTATTAACTTGGGGAAGAAATATCAGACCAGGCCATCTTGGTTTCCCAGAGTTGGTGCAATTTAATTTCAATTTGTCAAACATGGCGCTATGGAGGAGATTTGTTTTTCCCCGTGATTTATTAGAAATGTTCTAAGAGGGGCAGTCTGTCACGCAGCGTATTTCAGCCAGTCCCCTTGAAGTTTCTTTTCCTTTGGCTCGAGATCCAGATCCGCGGGAAGGGGAGAAACAGCCTAAGAGATAAAAACCACAAGGGGGAAAAAGAGAGAAATCAATGTGCTTTAAACATGATGACAGGATGGGTTGTTTAAATTGCTTCTGCACATTGATTTAAAGCATGCCCAGTAGAAACCTCTATGATATTAACAATCTTTTCCCTTCATTTCAATCATTGTAGTTGCTGTATCTTATTACCTTCCAGACAGATGATGTCCAAATATAATGTTGAGTACGATTTTTTTTTATTACTATTATTTGTTAGAGGAATGATGGGCAATGACTTAGAGGTCTGGAGACAGGATTAGTACCATAAAGAATGCAAATTCCAAATAACCCAAGGTAATGATAAATCAACTGCGCATTTAACTATAGATTATATCCTAGATGTGTTTCTGTAAATGGCCGTTCTTTCAGGCTTCAGAAGTGTGTAGAGATAGGACTTGGTTCTGGCCATAGACTGCAAGTTGTTGGGAACAGATAGCACGTTGCTGTCCCATGTGAAATAAACAAAACTGCCAGTGTGAGAGGTTGTGTTGTGCTTTGACAAAATCACCTTTAATCTCAACTGCCGGACTGCTGACATCTTTTGTAAAATTACTTTTAGCTGGCCTACCCGTACTTCAGTTCTGAGCACAGGGAGCCATTATTCCCCATGTCGCTTTGATATTTTCATATCAGAGCGATTCTGTGACGGTCAGAGGATGGGTAAGTGTAGAGAGGGGGCTTTCCATTCTGGACCCGTGTTGTTGATGAGATCTGGGTCCCCTGTAATTATTATGTGAGTACCAATGATAGAGAATCCAACTCACCAATTCGCTAGGTTTTTCTGTTCCTACTCTGAGTCTTGGAGCATCCTGATGGATCAGGACCCCGGGTTTTCATTCCAGGTTTTGAAAAGTTTTCTGAGCTGTATTTGGAAGTCTTTTTTGCACACTGAGTAAGCGTTTTCACCTATGTTGTCTCCCTCAGTCTCACAAGGCTGGGTAGATTAAACCCATTTCTCAGTTGAAGAAACTGAGTGTTAGACAATTGCCATTTACCCAAAGTCACACACTCGTTAAACACTGAGATTGGGATTCAACCAAGTGGTTTTGTATTCCAAAACTTCTGTTCTTTCCTCTGTACTGCACTAGTCTGAAGCTGTTGTTTTGTTTATTCATTAATTTTTTAAAAAGTTTTTGGTTTGCTTTGGTTTTGTTTTTTAGAGAGAGAGAGTGCACACAAGCTGGGGTGGAGAGGGGCAGAGGGAGAGGGAGAGAGAGAGAATCTCAAACAGGCTCCACACTCAGCACAGAGCTCAGTCCTACAACCCTGAGATCATGACCTGAGCCAAAATCAAGAGTCACACGCTTAACCAACTGAGCCACCCAGGCGCCTGTTCATTCACTAATTTAACCAAAAATACTTAGTCAATATCTTCTATATGTCAGGCACATCAATGTCCAAGGTGCCTAAGATCTAAGCAGGGGCCCACTGACCCTGCTATTAGGGATCTCAGGTTTTGTCAGGGAGTAGTTCACAGGTAAGTTTGCCGTATCGTTAGAAGAGCTGTAGCTGGGGCAAGCACAGGGTGTCATGAGAACATATCTGAGGTCTTCATGACCACAAGGTTCAGGGAGAGTTTCTGGGAAGGGGGGGACCCTCTTTGTGCACTTAGAGGTTATAATTCCTAACTACGAGGTCTCTTGACCCACTCTGCAGTGAGGAGTCAAGGAAAAAAATCTCTGCATATTTTCTCTTATCTATACAAGTCATATACACAAAGAGGCAGTTGGCTGCCTTGCTATCATGTTCTTTCATGAGGTAAAAAAGGAAAGAAAATAAGGGAAGAAGGAGGGCGGGAGGCAAAGAGAGAGGAAGGAAGGCAGGCAGGAAGGAAGGAAGGAAGGGGAAGAAGGGAGGGAGGGAGAAAAGAAAAAAAAAAGAAAAGAAAAACAGCTCCATCATCTGGGAGTCTGAGACAGGCATCTTTAACTGAATTGTCAATACAGTAAAGACCTTTTGAACTGTTTGGTTTAACTTAAATTCAGGCAGTCTGTTCATCTTCCTTATATCTGCTTGGCTCAGATCCTTATCATTTACCTTAGAATCCTGGTAAGGAGAACAAAGGCTATTTATCAAGGCTTTGTTGGAGTCAGGACTTATACCAGGCGAGAGCCTTAAAGATAACAGGTTTAATAGTTATTCTGAGGCACTTTATTCTCTGCCTACCAAACGCACATTCATCCCTGTGTGAGTTAGACCAACCGCATAGTTAGAGGAAAACAGTCCCCGCCAAGAGACCACCGCACCTCCGACATCACCTGCAAGTTCAGGAGTGTTCCCAAAACTACCCTTAGGTTTGATCAATTTCTTAAAGCAACTTACAGAACTCACTGGAAGCTATTATACTCATAATTAAGGTTTTCTGCAGGGAAAGGACTCAAATCAGCCAATGGAAGAGGAGCTCAAGGCAGAATCTAGGGAAGTACTAAATGCAGAGCTTCAATCACCCTCTTCCTATGGAGTCAGGACACATTCCCTTCCTGGTATCGATGTCTAATAATACACAGGGAGTATTACCAACCAGGGGAACTCACCTGAGCATCAGTGTCTAGGGTCTTTATTGGGGCTCCATGACAGAGGCATGATTGATTGATTGGTTGGTTGGTTGATCATTCTCATGGTTAATCTCAGTCTCTAGGTTCACTGATGCCATGCAACCCAAAGCCCCTGACCTCAATCACATCGTTAGACTCTACAATGTGAACGAAAGCCCCCACACAAATCAAGACACTAGAGGCACTGGCAGAGACACTGACAAAGGCCAGACTCTTTGGGGGCAAGGTTCAGTTCTTTACAACACAGTCCTCAGCACTCAACTCCCAGGGGCACCCCTCCGGGTAAACTCTGCTTTTCTCCTCGGAGTCCCACAGCACTTTGCCCATGCCTCTGTTTGCACTGAGTATACTATAAACTCCTCAGGGCTGGAGGCCAGGTCGGAACACTCGCTCTGTGTCCACACTCAACGCCTATAGAGTCAAGCACAGACTAGGTGTTTAATATAATTTAGTTGGGCCGAATTTTTCTATTTTATGAGTAAACCCATCTTTGCATGGATCCAAGGAGTTTGGCTCTTCCTGGCTCCTTACCTTTAGCTCTCTGGCTGAACTTTTGCCTTTATTTTAGATGTAATTCTTCCCTTACATCCAAGTGTAGGACATCACACATTTTTTTTAAGTTTCTATCAGCCGGTAAAACCCGTGGCTGCATTTTAGCTTCCACTAATGGTCACAGAACCTTCTTAAGCCTGAGCAAGTGCCGTGTAGCTTCCTGGGCATGTCGATGATGTCTACGAGAGAAAATTATTTCCACACCCTGTGAGATACAGAGTCCAAAGCAGCTGTTCCTTGCTTTGTGTTATTTCTTCATGCGGTGACATTATTAACGATAAGTCTGCAGGAGAATTCAACCCACTGAGAATCAATCACAGGACTTTGGGTAGAAAATTCCGCCAGGGTAGAAACAGAAAATTGCAAGCAAAATGTAAAAAGTAGAGAAGTGGCAGGGAAGCTGCTGAGAAATGCACAACTGGATGCACCTGGGTTGTTGTTGTTGTTGTTGTTGTTCTTTTCCACTGATACCTGTTGATTGTCATACGTTTGTTGTCATGTGGGTGGAGCCGCTATGTTCTGAACATGATCAGTAGGAAGAACGTTCACCCAAAAAGCAATGATTTGCTTGCACTGAGTTTCTAATTATGTGCCCGCGTGGAGTGTTCCTCACGTGTCTGGAAGGGTGCACAGATTAGGGACCAGTCTGCTAGCTGTGCATCCGGGAGGGCTGTTGGCAGAGCATGCAGCCTGTCCCCAAATGTGTCAGCGAGCAAGGACTGCGAGCCCATGGTTGCCCAGACTCCTGTCAGGAGAAATCTCTTCTCTACACATTGGGATAGGGCAAGACTCTGAGATGGCAGAATTTCAAACCGACGGCATCTCAAAATAACATTCGGTAATGGCATTCAGAGTGCCCCTGAGTAATCTAATTTCTAATCTTTCCTCAATAGTGAGCTGCTGAGATGATCTGCAGTGTCATTGGCTTGTTCTCTCTCCTGCCAAGAGCCAGAGTCCGATAGAAGAGATTCTTGGGGCTTCTAAAAGGAAAGTAACTCCCACATTGTGTCTGTGACTCAGGCTTTTCTCTTAGCCCTGAACTGGATCAGGTGTTCGGTGCTGTACTGAAGAGTAGTTTCACCCTGGTTTTGACCTGCTCTGATGGTTACAGTCATCTGGAAGATCAGCTCTTGAAAGAAATCTTGCCCCACCCAAATTCCAGGTCATGTGATCAATGGCAGCCTCAGCACCCAGCTTGCTGTAGAAGGTGATATGATGGGCTCCAGGAATTATAGGTGATCTAACCTCAAATCACAGTCTGAAATTCTATATATATATATATATATATATATATATGTATTGCCATAGATGTAATGGGTACATTTCAGCTACCCCTGATACAAAATTATAACATAAAAAAAATCTTATATAAACAGAAGACAAACTTTCTCCCAAACACTCGTACATGTGGGTAGATGCATTCAGGGGAGCAGATGCGGAACTTGGTTGCATAGGATTTGAAAGAAAAGATGTGATGGGCCCCAAAGACTGAAACAAAATGAGGACATCCAATGAAATAAAACCCCAGGAAGCGACAGGGTATTTGTTCTTCCTCGCAAGTCTGGTGTGAGATGTAGGCTGAACATCATTTTTGAAAGTGTAAGACTTCACCCGACCTGTAAAAACCAGGAGCAAAGAGAAATGTGGAACTGAGGAAGATGGGGTGATGTGTGTAATGATTTCAGATCAGGGTTTGTGGGACTCGGCAGAGAGCTCCACGTTAGCAGCAGCCTGTTCGTCTACCTGGAATTGCGGCTTGCTCAGGGGGCTAAAGGCGTGAGGGCGTACATCCTTCAGACACGCGAGTGTGTCACCACCTGTCTTCACCAAGGATTCTAATCTGCATGTTTCAATGTAAGGGAACACTTTGCAACTCATTCCATGGCTCTCCTCACGGAATGCTGCTGATCCACGAAGGGTTGCTTCAGAAGTAGGAGCCACAGATGAGTGGTTAACGAGACAGAATTGAGCTAATACAGCGAATACACAGATAGCGTATTAGATGCATTTCTCTGGCAATAGGGAAGGGGCCGTGTGGACGGACCTGCAGTGAACAAGCTGGCCTCTGGACCACACCAGTGAAGCCCATTCGCCACAAATTCTTTTAGCCAGCGCTTGTGTGTGCCGTTTTGTAATGTGTAGGTGTGCCTGTTTCACGCTTTCAAGGGCTCCTTACCTCTGGAAGTAAAATACTTCACAGAAAAAGGGAAAATGGGGGCCCCACATTAAAGCAAGCTTGCTTTATCCTTGTGCTGTTTTCAGGAAGAAGGGTGGAACCGTGTGACAAATCACTTCTGTTTGAAATAGTCAGAGCCAAGCATCAAGGAGACTAGATAAGAGAACTTGAATGATCCTATTATAAGGATAACAGCAGGGAGAAGAATCTATGGACAGTGTATATGGATGCATTCGGTTGATTTAAAGGTGGTCTGGCAGCCTGAGACTTGAATTCTCTGCTTTGGACTGCTTCAATGCAGACCTTTAACATTATTCTAACATAGCTTGATCTGTGTGCCATGGTGAAGTCGACTTGAACAAATCCATGTTAAAAGGAAGGCGCCATCTGTGCACCCAACAGTAACACAAAAACAAGCACTGTGAGGTCCTTGAGGAATAAGGGTGCAGGGAAGGGGTCCAGACTCAAAAGGAAGAGGTTTTCTGTTTTCCCCATTGCCGAGTCCTGGGCCACGCAGACCCTTTCAGAGCCCACATCTGCTCATTAAGACATTCCCAGCGTGCAAGCCCAACACCAGCCCGGAGAGAAGGACCCTTCAAAATGAAAACCCTTTAGGAGCATACATTTGCAAGGGTAATATTGCCAGACCACGAGTTTCTCTCAATCCGGTTCTACCCTAATGAGATATCCAGCCCTGGCTCGGAGTAATTTTGAATGTGCAAGGGATCTGCTGTCTTGAAATATACTCCTGCCTCAAGCTTTCCTTAGGATAATTTCAGTTACTGGGAGGGGGGGAGGAGGGTTGCCTTTATGTACATGCTCATCCAGGGATCTCTTTACAGGAACAGGTTTATTTTAAAGCAAATAGAATTTTCCATATGTTCACTTATTTATTTTCTCCATCACATTTATCTCCCCAACATATAATCATGCTGTGAGCTTCACTTTCAAAACAAATATACATTGACCCCTAGGCCTTACATTAGTAGATGCTGTTAATTCTCATTTGATGTAGCACTGAGCCAAGGGAGAAACATTTCTTCACACTAGGTACATACTTAAGTTCATTCTGAACATACCGTCAAGCACGTGAATAACTTGGCTGTATTGTTCCATTTGACCCTCACTTGCTGTGGAATCAGGGACTTGTGGCTCATTTCCCTTATTTTAAAAGAAAACGCGGAAATATTTGTTGGGGACATGGAGTTTGATTTTTCAGAGTTCCCAAGGTTTAAATAGTATAAAACCAATTAAACATAAAGACTTAAGGCATATATTATTTGTGCAGTTTAGATAGATAGATGAATTAATATCTGCATGTCCACCAGTTATATGCCACGGAGTCAATTTCTAAATAATTTTTCCAGATAGTAAGACTTTACAAAAGCTTGGTCAGTAGTAAGCCATTAGTCCTTTGACCACCTACTGACTACACCGGCTACCAATCACCTTGAATAGTTTTTGTAAACTTAGAACTTGAGGTTGCTGCTTTAATCACAAGGCATTAGGATCCCCTCAGGAAATATTCCAGCTCCAGTACACTTCGAAAACCAAAACTAAAACAAAACAGAAAATGCATAGTTTCCGTCATGTGTAACCCCACCTTATAAGTTTTAGGTGCAAATTATTCAGAGACACATTCAGGAATTGCTGAGCCAATTAAGGAAGGTTGCATTTGTTGCTTCTAGAAGTACCTTGAGACCCTCAAATTTATGCAGACCACTTTGAAAAAACAATGGCTCCAGGGAGTGCTTTCAGGCTGTGCAGAGGTCACCTGATGGCGTAGATGGTTATTCAGCATAGAAAAAGATGGATGGATGGATGGATGGATGGATGGATGGATGGATGGATGGATGAATGGATGGATGGATGGATGGATGGATGGATGGATGGATG
>NW_027397081.1:22326165-22508665 GCF_003265705.2 Callorhinus ursinus | reverse complement strand
ATGGATGAATGGATGGATGGATGGATGGATGGATGGATGGATGGATGGATGGAGAGAGAAAGAGAGAGAGATTTAATAAATAATGAGCACACCTCCTGAGAAAGCCGTACCCTGACTTAAGTTATTGAGCCCCACATTTCTCTAGCCCCCTCACTCCCCTCCTAGAACATTATCTTGGGGAGAGTAATCTTGCACCAGTGAATAGATGGGATAGTGACGATCTCAAAATTAAGCTTACCTGACAGCTATCAGATAATACCTTATACCAGGTATCTGATACTTACCCAGCAACCCTAAAGTAAATGTCGCTGTCCATGTTTTACAGATGTAGACAGAATGTGTGACCCATACAGAATAAACAATTTGCTTAAGACCAGAGAGTTAGTAAGTAGTGCCAGGATTCAGCCCCAATTTTGCATGATCCACAATCCCAAGCTCTTCATTCCTGTGCCGAAGCTTAGCATCTGTACAGTCTGTGTGATTTTAATACCCAGATTTCAATTAATATTTTAATATCTATGGAAAGACATATGTGGATGTGCTCTTTGGCCATAAAGCAACATTCCACTAGTTATAATGTGATCTTTCTTCCGATTGTTCTAATGAAGGACCATCTAATGACAAAATGGATGGAGGCTTCAGAATCCAGGCATGGGTGACATAAGAAATAATACCACTTCTTGGCACAGGGAGATGCACTGTTTGGGAAGAAATCATTTCAAGAGCTCTCACACTTCAGCTGCTATGCTAAGTTAGTTTTGCATCCAGGCAGTTAGACGATGAATGCATTTGGCACCAACACCTTTCTAAATGTCTGCCTGTCCAATCCCTGCCTCACTGGCTCTTAACAGCCACACTAAAATCGAAACACTAAGCGGTGACTGTCACCAAGCCACCTGTAGAATCCAGGGATGCAAAAGGATAAGTCCCTCATTTAATTGTAAATGTGAGCTCCTTACAGTCCAATTCAGAGGGCCGTCACTTAGAAATGTTAATGCTATTTATTGTAGCATGCATGGGATAATGGCATTTCTCAACATCTGTTTTCATTTAAAATTTCCAAGTTGCCTTTGTGTTCTATTCTGCGGGCGCCACTTGGTAATGATGCTGTTCATACTTACGAAGCAGAAGGATGGCAAGTGGGAACCCAAACAAAATATTATTAATGAATATTTGCAGCTGCTGGTGGGACTTGGTGAGTAGCTGCCAGCATCGATGACAGAATTCATCTTGTAAAATGTACCTATGATAAATATCAACTAGGAGTGATTAGCAAAGGTTGTTCGTTAATGAATGACTTGCAAGCAAACCAGCAATTTGATTGCCAGCAGTAACGGGATGTATTTTTTTGTTTGTTTTTTTTTTTTTTTTGCGCGGCGACCGGAGGCTTAAGATGATAACATGGCCACCATGGCCACAGTCTTGGCTTTCTCTTTGTACCTTGAGAGGTTGAGTCTGGAAGAAGAAAATAAGTGTCTGGGTGTTTAGGAAATGAACTGTGGCGGGACCGTGCACATACGTCAAGGCTCAGGTCAAAACTCATTTCTTCCCAGCAGCCTTTTCAGCAACTTCAACCTTCTGGAACCTTCCGAACAAGTTCCCACTGCACTCATCTGACTCTGTCCCATTCATTTAGCATTGAATCATAGTTTGCCTTTCTATGGTGAAGCCTTTCACTTGTGCATTTCTTATCTTCCTCTATATACCGCAGCTTCTTAAGGTCCTCTTACCTCTTTCCTGCCATCGTCTTGACCCACCGTAGCCCTCACCCTTGGTCCCTGGCACCTAGCATTCTCATTAACTATTTCTTAAATGAATAGCTATGTGACTAAACACATGAACAAGTAGTCTTTCCAAGCCTCGCTGACCTGCAAGCCAAGGATTTTTTTTTTTTTAAGATTTTATTTTTAAGCAATCTCTATACCCAACATGGAGCTCAACGAACTCACGAGATCAAGAGTCGCATGCTCTATTGACTGAGCCAGCCAGGTGCCCCTACCAGCCAAGGATTTTTTTTTTTAAGATTTTATTTATTTGACAGAGAGAGACACAGCGAGAGAGGGAAAACAAGCAGGGGAAGTGGGAGAGGGAGAAGCAGGCTTCCTGCTGAGCAGGGAGCCCGATGTGGGGCTCGAACCCAGGACCCTGGCTGGGATCATGACCTGAGCAGAAGGTAGACGCTTAACGACTGAGCCACCCAGGTGCCCCCCAGCCAAGGATTTTAAGTAACTCCAGGAAAGGCAAGAAAGTGGTTTGACAGCTAGGGAATATAGTCAATAATACTGTAATAATGTTGTTGGTGACAGGTGATGACTATGCCTAAGGTGGTGAGTGTAATGTGTAGGATTGTTGAATCACTGTGTGGTATACCTGGAACTAACATAACATTCTATGTCAACTGTACTTTCATAATAATTCTTTTAAGTAGTTTGAACCATGAAGCCCTTGAAATCACACCTGGAAGGCAAATAGCTTACCTCTGACCTTTATTTTAATGCTTATAGAATCTAGGGGGCGACTCTTCGTCAAAAAGATGGTTGACCAAGATCTTTTTAATCACCCAGGAGTGATTAACAAAGGCTATTAATTCATGAATCACTTACACACAAATTGATTTCTTTTCACATCCATTTCTACATCTTGAGACTTTTACTCTGTCTTTTCTAGGGTGGAAGAAAATTCTCTTACCTTGCCATTAGTGCCCCATGACACGTCCCATAGTTCTAGCTCAGATTTTTAGCCCCAACTGATCTGGGCAGGTCCGTGGTTGCTTAGATTCCCCTCCTGCTTCCATCCTACTAGATGACTATTCAGGATAGAAGAGGCCTCAGAGCCTTCACCAAAACCATGGGAGTCTCCTAAGCTGCATACAAGCAGGCCTGAAAGTGACAGGAAGTCACCACTTCTGGGGACACCCTCAACCAAAGGGAGACGGGAGCAGGTGGGGAACCCCTCCAGCCTCCTTTCCTTTGGGTACAAGTCTGGGAGGCATTTCTTAGGAGGTCCCAGATCAGTACTCATGGTAGTAGCCTCAGTAATGTGCTCTCCTGCTGGCTTTCCTCTTCCCCATCTCATGTTCCCACTCCTTCATACCTGCTCCAGGGATGCCCTCCTGGTCAACTACCTACACTCAAGCCCTGGTCACAGATGCTGCTTCCAGGGGAAACAAACTACTCAATGCGGCTCAGCTCTGACCTTAAATAAAAAAAGGAAGGAAGGAAGGAAGGAAGGAAGGAGGGAGGGAGGGAGGGAGGGAGGGAGGGAGGGAGGGAGGGAGGGAAGGAAGGAAGGAAGGAAGGGAGATAAATAAATTAATTAAAAGTCCCAGAACCTAGACATCCCCTGGAGGATGCCCTTCAAAGTCACCACCTTTAAAAGCTATGCACTCATTCCACAAAATGCCATTGGCCTAGGCATTCCTGAGAGTACTGGCAGAGGGTCTTTATGAGGCTGGGCAAGGGTGAAGCCCTGAGGCACCTAAGATGCTGAATATAAGTGCAGATCCGGGGTGCTCAGGGGTGGCGGGAGCTCTCCTTAGGTGCTCTCGTGCCTCCCCTTGTCCTTGCTATTTACAAAACACATTAGACAACTGCTCTTAGAATCTCATTTTATTTTAAACCGTTGCACTCTTAGAAATCCAGAGCCTTTATGCAATGACTTCCAAGATGCCTTCGTAGTAGAGAGCAAGTGCACATGCGGGGACAGGAGTCCCAGAGGCCAGAGGTCAGGACAGCTGCCTTCTAGAAGTGCCCTCCACTCACTAACGATGCAGCTTCAGTCATGCCACCAATTCCAGATGGGAAAACTATGTCCAATCAATAGGGTGGGTGTATGGATTGAACGGGAGCCTATAAGGTAAAGCACTCATAGACTGTAAGTAGTAAACCAGGATACATGGTAAAGCACAGGATGAGTTACGCATTTTTAAAAATGCCATCATCTCATGTTTACCACGTGTCATGCACTGTACTAAAGACTTTGCATACTTTATTCCACTCAATGCCCATAATAATCCTCTACGTTAAGTAATAGTGTCCCCATTTTACAGATGAGAAACTAAATCAGAGAAACCGTCCCCCCACCAGGTGACATGTCAGCTGAGATTGGACCCAAATCAGTCTGATTCTAAAGTCCAACAAAGCTCCTAATATTATGTCATTTGTTGGAATTTTATCCAGGGAAGACCATATGACAAGGTGGTACCAGCTCCTCTTTTGGAGTAGGTCAGGTACGGGCAGGAAGAAAATTGCTCTCTCTCACCTGGGACTTGACGCTCTCCTTCCCACACCTGGCACCCCTGTACCTTATACAGATGCAAGTCAAAGAAAATAGCACAGACCAGAACTCATGCATCCTCTCTAAAGCAATCACTTGAAATGTGCCCTCCTATTTAATGGTGGAGGCTATACCCTTACAGTTTCAGATATCCTTTAGCATTATTTTAAAAACTGATTCAGATGAATATCCTCTAAAGTACATTACTGTTTACGTCACCCCCAGAAGAGACACCATTACCTTTAAAACAGCCCAGACTGGGGGCACCTGGGCAGTTCAGGCGGTTAAGCATCTGACTCTTGATTTCTGCTCAAGTTATGATCTCAGGGTCCTGAGATCAACGCCCACCCCCTGCCCCTCGCCCCACTCGCATGCCCTCTCTCTCTCTCTCTCTCTCTCTCTCTCTCGCCTCAAAATAAATAAATAAATCTTAAAAAAAAAGCAGTCCAGACTGTTCAAGGCAAGAAATTTAATGAAGCAATTGAATCTGGGAAGACTTTCAATGGACTGTTTTCTCAAATCAGTTCTTAATATTTGGGAGCACAGAGAGGTGGATGGCATTTAGTTCTTCTCTATTGTTTATCTAAACACTGTACCAAGCAGTAAAACAGGAAAATCCAAACTAAGCCAAAGGCAGCTTGGGTGGTGAGCACCCCAACAGGGACTAAAGAAAGCCCTTATATTCCTACAATCATCCTAACAGACTGGGAAAGGAGGGTGGTCCTTGCTTCTGCCACTTTGTTTCAACATAGCCACAAAGAAGCTGTGGCAGAAACCCTCTCTTCCTGGGTCAGAAATGAAATGTCCTCATGCAAACATAGTGTTTTGGGGGGAAGCACCTTAGGCATGATGAAAGACATCTGTTTGTTGCCTTCTTGTCTTAGAGCTACATTCCTAGAGGCAAGTAACAATGGTAGCATCAGGTTGAAACCCCACCGGCCCCCAGCTTTTGGCAGAGCAGAACACGTACCTTTGGAAGAGAGCCAGCATCTGCACTGAGTGATGTCTCCCAACACCTCAAACAGATATTTCCCAGAACATCTGAATCCTGGAAGTTCAAAGCAGAAATAACGTTTGAAAAAATTGGAGGAGATTCAGAGGAGAGAAAGAATGATGATCCAAAGGCCTGAGAGACAAAAGGACCCATTTCATGAATAGCCATCAAAGAATCTTATGATTGGTTACATGCTAATGTGGGGGCAGGGGTCAAGTAAGTCAGTAACCATAGCAAGGAAAGAGTGATACCTCTAGGACTAAGGCTGCATTCATTCACCATTCATTCCTTCTGTGCACAGTTACTGAGCATCTCCGTTGTACTCAGGCACACAGGTTAGGGGTTGGGGATATAAGGGTCATCAAACTCAGATAGAGTCCCCACCTCATGGCACTCACTATCTAGCAAGAGAAACCCATGTTAATGGAAGGATTGTACAAATAGAAGTTCACTTGCAAGGCTGCTAAGTACTGGGAGGAAGAGACATCCAGAGCTATGGATGAATATAATGGGTGTGTGTCTATTCAGGAAAGACTTCTCTGAAGAGGGGAGATCTGAAGGATGACTAGGAGTTAACCAGCTCTAGGGAGGGAATAGCACTCAAAAAAATCTGCAGGAGGGGAATGACTAGTAAAGAAGATAAAGAACAGAAAAGACCTTGGGAGGGAGGAAGAGCAAGAGGCAAATCCACCTCGAATGTGGAGGGGGCCATTGGAGTCCACACCACCATTCTCCTTGTGGTTTCCAGCGCTGATGAACTGGACAGAGAAAGACGGGCAGGCTAAGACCCCAAAATGCACCTGTCAGGCTGAACCCAATTAGGGAGAACCCAGAAGGAAGATTCTTTTTCATATGCTATTTCCCAAGAGGGCTCCAAAGTCCACCATTGGAGAGAGGAAGAGAAACTGATGATCCATGTCAACTCAGTGATCTTGGGCAAGGTCTTAATCTCTCTGTGGCCTAGTTTTTTAATCTGTAAAATGGGAATGGTAAGAGTACCTACCTCATTGAGTTATTGTGGGGATTAAACGTGTGACTATATGTGGTGTGCTTAGTCAGGGGAATTCAGGGGAGCCAGTGAACTTGGAAGGGGGAAAAAGTTGCTTCTGTTTTCACTCACTTCTAACAGAAATTTACTGTGCCTTTAACAAGTATAGACAAAAATCACAGTAGTAACCGCAGTTACCCTGTGACATTATCATGGATTAAAACCTCAGATATTTTCATGACGCATGACTGTCTTTGCAGAATCTCAAAATATCGTTTATGCTTGTTACTACTTGAAATTACAGTAGATATTAAGCCTTTACTAGATCTCATTGGTCATTGTATTGATAAAGAAGCACATACTTTACCACACATTTGTTTTCTAATATTTTCATCATCGTATTTCAACGTAATTGCTTTTTTTGTAATCCTGTATATTTTGTCTTATATTTGAAAACATTATTCCGAGAAGGTATCCACAGTGTCACCAGTCTGCCAAATGTTTAAGAATTCCTGTTCTGGGTCAAGTGTTCAGCTCCTAAGCATAATTTTGAGGGGATTTCATCCTCAAGAGCCCCATCTTTATTGTCCTACCTAGAACCACAGCGTATGTAGCCACTGGATGGCAGAAAGCGGACCAGATTCAGAGGCAGAAGGCCCATATTTAGACCTGGACACTCCCTGTGGCTACATGTGTGATTTGGGGCAAGTTATTGACCCTCTCTAAATGTAAGTGTCTTCGTAACAAACCTTAGGTAATATAGTATCTGTCTCACAGAGTTGTCATTAGTATGAAATGAGGGTATTTCTGTGAAAGCACTTGGCATAGGTAGGCCCTCCGTAAACATTCTTTGAATCTGATTCAAGGCTGTGGGCTTTTCGGGGCATTTGCATATGCAGACATCAGCTTGTAAGATGAGAATGCTTTTCTGTCTCCCTCCTGTGGGGACTGGGGACCCCCTGGGATGCTTGGGGATGGCTCTGACAGCTAGGTGCCGAGAGGAAACCTGTGCTTCCATTTCCAGCCCTGTCCCCACGGGCGAACCACGCTGAGCCAAGGAGTTCACAAAGATCAGCATGAAAAGGAAAAACAATTTGTACAGGGACCCTAGAGTCAGACACTCAGCATGCCAGGCTTGTGGGGGTTTTTCAGCTTTAATCAGCATCAACTTGATCTTATTTTGAGGGATGCTGACAAGTCCAGAATACTTACAGGTAGCTCTGGCCAAACACCCTGGCTCCCCACCTGGGCCCTTCCCACTCTTCCCTGCCCTCCAGAAGGCCACTTGGCACCGGGGTGCCCAGACTGCTGGTCTAGACTCAGCTGTTAGCATCCTCCTCCATGGCTTCAGCTGGGGACAGCATGGCAACAGAAATTCTGTTTTCGCTTTCAGGCTTGTCAGGTTGTTTTTTTTTTTTTTTTTTCCCTCTCTTTTTTTTTTTCTTTTTTTTTTTTTTTTTGTTGAGTTCCATTTTTCTGAAAAATAATTTATCGTGGCTGAAAAGACAGCAGACAGAGAACCCTGGAGACTGATTTACCCCCTATTTATCCAAGGCACTGGCCTGGTGCTAGCAATGACAAAGCATGTTCCCCATAGCAGGGACCCACCAATGAGACCAGCCAGGCGCTGGAGTTAAATAGCTTCTGTTCTCTGAGGGGCTCAAAACACTTTAGAAACATGAGCTCATTTGGGGTCCATTCTGACCTGGATTCAATGTGCCCCAGGATCCTCCCAGGATACAGCTGTCTAAGACAGCCTATGTTCCTGCTGAGGCCATTCTGTCTGCCTCGAGTCAGAAAAAATGGAGGCATAAAGCCCAAGGCTGATGAGCCTGTAATGAAAAGCGAGTGCCCTGGAGGTTAGATGAGCGACTTTCAATTGGCGCCCCATGGCCTCCAGCCTTTGGTTTGGGCCTAGGCTGAAGCATAACGCTTTCTTTTCAGAAGATCAAAATAAATCATGAATATGAAAGCACCTAGCACAATGAGTTGCCAATAGTAGATACTCAATAAATGTTAGTTCAATCCAGACTGTTTAGAGTGGTATGAGCTAAAGAGTTCAGTGCTTGCTGTGTTGCTGAGGACAGACAGCTTTGTCCCCTACATCCATCCCCCATTTTTCTTTCTCTGGGTTATCTCTAGTGAACACTGGAGACATGTGGCAGTTTTGGAGAGGGCCGCAGAACCCTTGACATTCTTCCCATTGGTGGGTGCGATCACTGGATCCATGGAGTCTGGCTGGGACGTCTGACTGCCCTGACCTCTAAGAAATGGTGGATGTAATGCTCTGTATTTCCTGGCCCGACCGTTAAGAGACTGTTTCTGTGAACACTGTCTCCGGAAGCCCTGTTCTGAAAAAGTCCAAGTTAGCCACCTGCAGAGGCCGTGGAGAAAAGAGCCATGCCGCCCAGCCCCCAGCTCTTTCAGCCAGCCCAACCCAGGCCCCAGGTACACGAGTGAAGCTAGCTGGGTCCCTCCCCTTGGACCCGCTGAATAACTCTATGGAGCAAAAGAACCTCTTGACCAAGCCCTCCCTGTCTGAATTCCTGACTCATGAATCATGAGCTATAACAAAGTGGTGGGGATTGATTTTAAGTGTAGTTTGTTGTACAACAATAAAAACCTCAGTGTTGCATGAGTTACAAAATCAGCTGGAGTCAGACCACTTTCCTTTAGGAGACATGTATTAAAATTAGATTAAAACAGGAACAGGGTAAAGTGTCTAAGGGCAGGAGCCCCTGGACCTTGTGATTCTGTGCCTGGCTTATAGCTGGGGTCCCTGCAGTTAGGGAAAGAAAAGGTCCCAAAGCAGCAGCTGTGTCTCCTCTCCCTTCTCCTTCCCCTGAAACAAGAATAGTCATTGTTGTTTTGTTTGCGAACCTGCTCCTCGACCGGGCTACGTGCTTTATATAATAGTAATGCCATTAGCCAACACTCAGGTGGCCTTCCCCATGTGTCAGGCAACATTCTGATCCTTCACACATACTAGACGCTGATTCCTGATAACAATCCCACAGGGCGACTATTATTATCTCCCCCATTTTACACTTGAGAAAACTGAGGAACAGAGAAGTCAAGAGTCTTGTCCAAGGCTATAGATCTAGAGGTACCTTATAATTATTTAATTCTCCCATTAACTCTCTATATTACTTTCCTATTGTTGCTATAACAAATTACCAGAAACTTAGTGGCTTGAGTGAAAGAACACAAATTTATTATCTTATGGTTCTAGAGGTCAGAAGCCTAAAATGTGTCTCACTGGGTTCAATACAAGGTGCTGGCAGGAAGGTGATCCTTCTGGAGGCTCTAGGGGGGAATTAGGTTTCTTGCCTTTTCCAGCTTCTAGGGGCTGTCCACATCAATGGACGTGGTATGTGGCTTGGTATGTGGCTCCCCAACTTCACCTTCAAAGCCAACAGTGAATGACCAGTCAAGACTTTCTCATGCTGCACCATTCTTGAAAGAACTCTCCTGCCTTCCCCCTTTCACTTATAAAGACCCTGGTGATTACACTGGGCCATCTGGTTAACACAGGATAATCTCCCCATCCAGCTGATTAGCAACCTTCATTCCATCTGCAACCTTAACCCCCTCCTTGCCCTGTAACATAACATAGTCACATGTTCTGGGAATTAAGATACAAACATCTTTTTTGGGGGGTCATTATTCTGCCTACCATCCCCTATAAGAATATCTCCCCTGTTATAAATGCGGGAGCTGAGGATCAGGGTAGTTGAAGAATTTTTCCAAGGTCACACACGCAAAAATGCCATTTCACCTGAAAACTGTAGGGTCTCCAGCTAAAAAGCATTCTGGAAAATGGGCAGATAAGCCCTTCCCAGAGGCAGGATGTTGTTTGGGAGTCAACTAAAAAGATCACCACGTCTTTCCACCAACTCATGGAAATAGAATTTTCTGTCGGCTTTATAGTGGTGAGAAGCGTGATTGGGAGTTTTCCCCCTACCAGCTTGTCCAGCCCTAACAAAAGAGAGAGAAGCCTTGTCTGGAAAAACCCCTCTGAGATTGCTTGCTTATCTGTCCCCGAGAATTGAAGAAACAACATTTCTCATATCCAGCAAAGCCTTCTGATAATGAACTCTGTGATAAGGAGCCTCCATTCATAGGGAAGCCACAAATCGTTGTAGTGCATCAACCCTTTCAGTCCCAAGAGAGATAAAGAGGCAATGTTTTGAAGTTCTTTCAAAACATTTTATGTGCCCATGGTATCACAGACTAAAAAGCTCAAAATATGCCCCACACTGTACTTCGCGAGCCCAAACGCAAGGTCTCACTCTCGCCAAGCTGCTCTGCTCATGCTCCTCGTAAAATGGCAGCCATTCACTGAGCACTAGTAGCAAGCAGGTACTTGAGATGTAGGACCTTAAATCCTCACAAAAACCCCTCGAGGTGGTTGTTAACCTGTCTTACCCTTAGTTTCCACATCTGAAAAATGGGGATAAGTAAGCCGTCCACAGCCAATAAGTGGCAAATGTAGGGTTTGAACCCAGGTCTGTTTGGCCCGGGCCACTTTCCATTCTGCCTCTAACCTGGGTGCTCTGCCTGCTCATTACTTGTCCTTTCAGAGGGCTCTCCCCGCATCTGTCATCTCTCAGAACTCCTGGCCCTTCTACCACTGCCCCAACTTTGCTCCCTGCTTTAACCAAAATCCTATACCTCTTACAATGTGGTAGCCCATAACTATGGGTCTTTATTCATCTGTATCCCTGGGTTTTACTCATTTTCCCAGCACACATTGGGAGCTCCTCTAGGACAGAATACATACCTTACACAGTTATCTCACTTGAGATCATCATGGAACCCACCATAGGATTCACTGCAATTGTTTGATAAGTATCCCTGACCTGCAGATTGACTGACTTTGTCTTCACAATGTCTTCATTATTAAAGAGGCTTACTATAAAGTGTCAGTCAAAAAAATTAAGAAGCGCATCTTGCATCCATGGCCAGCTTATTGTTGGGTTTAACATGTAGCTCACGTATCCCATATCCCAACTCCGGCTGTGACTTTCTCTCTACCCCCACGGGCTAGCTGTCATCTTTTTTCTTAAAGGTGATTACCACATGGATAAAATGGGACAGGGATTGTTGCATGTTTTGTTCATTCGTGTATCCAGAACAGTGCCTGGCCCATGGGAGGAGTTCTAAAAATATTGTTAGATACATGAAAATTGTTGAAAATATTTTGAATACAAATTCCAGATGAGTACTTCAATTAGTTATTAATTAGACAATTAACTTAATTATCCCTGATCAGATGGAATCCAGGTGTTCTGGACTCCAAGCAAGTGCAGAGTCCAACTCTGTTTGGAGTGGGTCTAGGTAATGGTATTCTTAATACCCTTCCTGGAAAATTGTGATACGCTCTAAAGTTTAAGAATCACTGCTTATGAGCGGATCGTTCATTGTGAGTTCTGAGCCTGGCAAAGGGCTGTAAGTCACACTGATCACTTGTCTGCAGGTAAAATCCTTTTGACAGGGTTGGCCAAACTGACTCTTTGACGCTTTTGCCCTTATGCTCAGAGAGGCGTCCAGGGGACTGCATCTTCCGGGCAGTCTCCGAGAGTTGGACCGGAGTCCCACCCAAAAGGCTTGGTGCTGTTGGAGCTGCAAGAGGAGCTCCCGTGAAGTGCTCTTAATTGGGGCGGCTGCACATGTCTAATTGGGAGGCTACGTGGAAGAACCCTCTATCAATTCTGCCAGTGACAAATGGCAGGAAGGAGCAGCCTCCCACACAATGGGCCTGCCCACTCTTGCTCGTCCACACCTCATTATGCCTGAGAAATTAATATTCACGTTGCTTTGTCTTGACAAGCAGGGTGAAACAATGTCAGGTAGTTGCTTCTTCATTCTTTGTCCTCTTGCTGCATGTTGCCTGAGTGGCACACGGGGCTGGACCTGTACACAGGAAGGTCTCGGCATGCGAAAGCTCCCAGATTTGCTCGCTGTTGATGGGATCTCCTGGAAGCCCTGCCTCTCTCTCCCCATCCTTCCTCTTCTTGCACCGGGCTGGTGGGAGTCCAGACACCTAAAGATGCTCACACCTCTTTCACCAGGAACTGGGCCATCTTCCTGCTCATTTTCCTGGGCTCGCCAAGGAGGTTCAGTTCAACAAAAGGTATTGAGGGTTCACCATAGACCAGGCTCTGGGCCAGGGTAGGGATGTAGGGACACATTCCTGGCCACGGGGGTGGGGGTGGCGGAAATTCACCATCCCATAAATGTCTCATATCTAAGAAAGTGGAATGGCTGTGAAATCCCAGCAGAATTTGGGAACCAGAGGCCAAGGGATGGACCCCAGGTTGAGGCCGACCTGAAATCAACAAATGCAATGACTTTGTGAAGTCTATACAAGGTGGGTTGGGGGGGAAGTCCTGCCAGTCAACAAGGACGTGTTTCTCTGTAGTAATTCCTAAGCTTCCAGATAAGTCTAGAGAAACACACACACACACACACACACACACACACACACACACACACACACACTTCAATTTCTACTTTACACAACACACAGCACACATAGTAAAGCAGGGTGGTTAATATTTTATTGATCCCTATAGCATTCTAGGTGCTTTGTATACGTGCTTTTATCTAATATATGCAACAACTCTGCAAGATAGCTGTCACCATAATTAAGTGAGGAAACTGAGACTCAGAGAGGTTAGGGAAGTGGCTTGAAGCCACACAGCCAGTAAATGGCAGAGACAAGATTCAAGTGTCCTCTGCTTTACTCCAAAGCCGGTAAAGGTCCTCATGCTCTGCCACACTGCCTCTCCCTAAAAACACTTACTTTCTTCACTGTTCACTCTTGCTAAGTCCTGTTTGGCCTTTTTAATGAGTCAGAAGCAACTGCAGAGAGCTGGCCTGTAGTCTGTGCCTTTCCTTCCTACCGGAGCCACCCCCTGACCTCCCCAACTAGGAACGCACTTCGTCTGGCACCTCGCTGCCTGTGCCTCCCCCCGACCTCCCAGCTGTGCAGTGTGTCCGGCCTTGACATTGAGACTTGCCTCACAAGCTGATCTTTGACAGATACTCTTGCCCACCTGAGACAGAGCCACTGTGCCACTGCCTTCGGAGTCTCCACATCCTTGAAATGTTCCTGATAATCTCCTCGAGATTGATCCACACTTGTGGAGAGCACAGTGCCTTAATCAGCTTGAGCTCTTTCGAGGCCCTCTTCCTGCTGAAGGTAGTGATTAGAAAGCTGACTGGCTCACCAGAGGCTCTTCTGAAGGGAACCATCCTGGAGCCAAGCAGAAGGGGCACAGAGACCCAGAATCTGCACCCTTGGATTGTTGCTGGTGAGCAAGTCAGAGCTTCTCCCCTCTGGGTGACCAGTGGGTCAACATAGTGATCACCTCAGCCCTCAGATCAGGGTGGAGCTGGGGCAACCAGCGCCCCAGGGAGTTAAATCCAGATATGAGTCCATCACCTGCTACTCCATGTGCCATAATGATATTATTTTCTGTGGGTGTGAAGACGTGAACAAGTTTGGGGAACTCCGAACACAGAGCTCCACGTAGCTTTCAGATCCCTCTGAGACCTGACATTTGACATTGGCTCTGTTTGCCCTTTTGCATGTCATTTCATGAGTGTCATTTTGTTGTCTCTTGGACTAGAAGGCATGAAAAGGCAAGGCCACTCCTCCTGGTTTGGGGATTGGGTGGTAACTAATGCAAGGGTTCCATCAGTAGGGCAGGCTTGGTGATGTGGATGCCTGATTGTTCAGAGGAGTGGGCAGAGTTGGCCCGTCCCTCCCTCTGGCCCTTCCGTTGAGTGAACCAGCAAGCAGCATGGCTACCCCATACTCTTCTGCCTCTGGAGCCCAGGAGGCAGAAAGAAGGCCTTGGTTACCTGCCATCCTTGGCTAGCAATGTCATCTAAGTCGCCATCAGCTTTTGCTAACTGGCTCCGACATTGCCACCGCCCTCAGCGTGCTGCATCCTCCCTCCTTGGAAACCCATTGTGACTCAGGCAAATCCTCATTCCCTACATTTTCAAGTTGCCAGATGCAGAAGTAAACATATTGAACATAGTGTGACTTGTTGATTTCCTCTACCTCCTCTGGTCTCAGATGGGCTGATTTATACACTTGGTTCTTTGGCTATGTATCTATGGTCCAGACATTTTTATTTTTTCTTTCTTGTTAATGTGAATAAAGTTGGCTTTTTCCTGTTTGGTCTTTTTCCCCTACACCCCCACAGCTACATGCTCCTACATTAGCCCTGTTTTTAATGCAGCAGGTTCTCCCTTTCATCAAGTAACATGTTCCCTATAACTACTTTTGATTGTGCCCAGTATATTTGCATTTGTTTAATGAGGCTCTGCTCAGCTGCTCCTCTTGGGTGCTCAGCTTATGATTAGAAGGAATGTCATGCTCGTGCCATTTCCAGGTGCCTTTTCAATAAATCAGTTATTTCTCTTCTCTGAGTTTGTTTCCTGGACAATTATTGATTGTGGTGAGCCTCCCACAGCTCCTAGAGTGGCTTCAGTCAATTGCAACACGGAGAGCAAGACTTGGAGCAAAGAAGAGCCTTAGATTTTGCTTTCATGTAGCCACTGACCTCCCAGCTTGGGGGGTGAGGGTGAAAGGGAGAAGATGGATGAGCATCCCTGAAACTCTGTATGTGAGCACTTGGCAGATCCCTGGTTTGGAGATTTGTACCTGGGTCTGACCTTAACATTCAGCATTGGGAATTATAAATAAAACTGTGCCAGGACTTTCTTTTTCCATAGTGGGTCTCTAACTTTACAATTCTAAGCAGTTCTAACACAATTAATTCAGAACTGAGGCAAAGAACCCAGAGCCCAGAGAGACAAAACCTGCCATCAGCCCACTCCCAAAGACAGCGGCCATTATAATACCATTGGCTTGTCAAACAATGGATTCCTCACTCAACCTCAGAAAACAGTAAACTCAGTTAAGTCTTCCCCAAGAGGAGAAAAACAATTTGCCTATTGTCTGTGCAATTTTAGGATAATTGAGCTGACATGCATTTGAATGATAATGAATAAATACTATTCTTATTTGTTATTTACCTACTTTCTCATTTTAACACATAGCACTAGTGGTAATTACCAAAGTCTATATTTATAGAAAACTGACTCTTTCTTAAGAATCCAATGGGGCAATTATCTCCATACTGTATGTGCTGTTTTTCTGTAAATGTTGAAAATTCAGTAATTATCACTAGAACTCGCTGTGGCATTTTGAATACAGATACATAATAAGGAAGGAGGTCACTTTTTCATTAATATTCAGAACACACACTAATTCTCCCTTTTCGTTGGTGGATGAGCTCAGCTTTGGGTTTTGTAAGAACTTTACATAAGCCAGTTAAAAGCTCTGCTATCCTGTGGCTTTTGTTTATTGAGAGTTGATAAGAGCTGTATCAAAGGGAAAGTAGAACAAGAAATATATCTTATAATAAAAATAATAGCTCACATTTATTGGATACTTATTATGTGTCAGGTATTGTGTGATTTCAGAAATTGTCCTCTTCATTTCCTTGATGTCTTTACAAAAAATAGGCACTATCCTTCCCCATGTTACAGAGAAATAGACTGGGGATTCAGAGAAGTTAGTAACGTGCCTGAGGTCACACAGTTATGGGAGTGAGAGCCAACAACAGAAGCAGGGTCTGCCTGGTTCCGTAGCCTTGTCCCTTCCATGGGAATCTAGAATACACCCAAATCATCTCAGTGACTGAGCTGGAAGCCTGATGCACCCAGACTTGACTCAGTTGGGAGCTATAGTTGCTAAGGGTTCTTATGGAAATGAACTCATAAGGGCCATTTGCTCCTTATGGTCCTAGAGAATGATGAAATTGTCCAGAGGCTTGCTTTGTCTATTGCGATTAAGCCAACACCGTGAGAGTAGACTTCCCTTTTCATAAGGCTTTGGAGCCCAAAGAATGGGTCAACAGGTGTAGGTGCTTCCGTGTCACTGATTAGTCCTCTGGATTTAGGGTAAAATTGCAGGAAGGTGACCTCAAAGAATCCACTCTTTTGTTTGGACTTTAGCTTTGTTTTAGCACTTTGTAGACTCTGAATATTAAGCTCTAAGTTAGGGACCTGTTCACTCACTCATGACTGAGACCTCTTTGCTTGAAGTTCATCATCTATGTAAACCTCAGTACCAATTATCTGTCCTTATGGGTCCTAATGGCAAAAGGGTTAATTGTAGTCAATCAAGATGGTTATAAAGATACTAAGCTCTAAATGAGCCAGGGAGTCCGTTCTTCGGTCATTTTTTGGACAGAAGTCCCATGCACTGCAGTGGAAGTCGGGTGGGCAAAATCCCTAGGTAATATTTCGGTCCAGAATATTCATAACTTTTTAACCAAAAATAGCATCTTGGCAGTGTGGATAAGGGGATAAACGAGGAGCAACTGAGGAGCTGCAAGCGACGGGGATCAGAGGTCCCACCAATTTATTTGCTTCATACACAGGTGGCGAGAGGTGCTTTGGACTAATAAACATGTTTTTAATGATTTTGAAGTGAATCCCAAAGCCTTGTTAATACTCCAGTCGCAAAGGGAAATAAGTCTAAAAATGCCTTCATCTCTCTGAGCCCTGGGTATCTGAAAGCATAGTCCTTGAATCAAGCTATTTTCAGCTCGAACGCATTGCTGAATCATTTCATCTAAATTTCCACTACCTCCCTAATGTCTTGCAGTTATTACAGGGAGAGGCAAGTCCTATTTCAATGATGGAAGTCAGTTTATGCGGCTGAACTGGGGAAAACGGGACGTGACACATAGTGAGCTGGGGCGAATGAAATGGAGAGGAGGTATTATTGCTTTGATCTGCTCATTAGGTGTTCAGTGTGGTCCCACCTGGCCATGAACTCCAGGGGGAGCCCAGCTTCCTGTCAGAGCACAGGTGAGCAGGCTCGCATAGCTCTCTTCCGTGTTCTCAGGCAGGTGAATGGCGATTGTTTGCACAGGACCGGAGAGACGGCGCCACGCCCAGAACGTGGATTAGAGCACAGGTTGACTGAAATGCATTGGCCGATTCCTTGAGCTGAGGTCTCAGGGAGACAGTGCTCATCTCAACAAGAAGGACCTGAACGTCCAGCACAGGAGCCCAAAGTGAGAGCAAACTAAGAGAGCCTGATTACTAACCATGACCGCTCAACCTGAGATCGGACAGCTTAGAATCTAGTCATCAAATAGTTGCTAGTGTTTGTACAACGTCTCCCATATGCCGGACGCTGTACTGAGTACTAGAGATGCAAAATGGGCTCATGCAGATGTGTTGCCTTACCTTTCTAGTGGGTAGGACACTTCCCACTAGAAATGGATCGTTCCATCTGCTGGGCAATATTCATCATGGAGTGCTGTCAGAGGCCATCAAGAAACGCTGTCATAAAGTGCGAAGAAGTTCCGAAAAGAGTCCTGCTGACTACACCCAAAAATATTGGGCCTAGGGGCACGCCTCATCCCCCGACTTGTTGCCACTATCCATATCAGCTGCATCTTCAAAACAATATTAATGAGAGCCTACTAGATACACAGCTTTATCATCAATGCCTGAAAGGTCCAAAGGCTGGACAGACAAGGTCTTTGGTCTTCTATTATGATTGCAATAGAAAAAAATAGGTTAAGTGCTAGAAAATGACAAACCATGTGCTTAATAGGTAGAATCTATTATATCTGGTCATCAAGATAAATGGTTCGCATGTAAATTGAGGTTGAAAATTCTCCAGTTCTGCAAGTGCCTTAATAGAAGGTCTGTAGCGTGTCAATATCAGTGCTGGGCTAGTGGGAGGACTGGATTCAGAAATAGTCTCTTGACTTTTAATTAATGTTTTGACAGCTTGGGCTGATTTCTTTTAGGCCTAAAGAAGTTCATTGCTAACGCTGAGTAGTTATAAAAGAAGGCTTAGCTCTAGCTGGCCCCGTTCCTATCCAATGCGCACTGGTTCCTACTCACTTACTCATTCATTTTCCATCCACCCATGCATTCAGTCAAACAACTATTTATTGAGAATTCTCTATGTACCAAGCACTTTGCAAGGTTCTAGGGGCATGGCAGGCAGCAATCCCCTAGACACAATCCCCTTACCCTTTTGGAGTTTACAAGCCAGCAGCCCCCGCAGGGAATTCCAGACAAGGACCACATGACTCCATAACAAAGTCATCTGCTTTCTGGATCAAAGTTCTCCCTGGAGAAGAGGGATTATGGAGGGAGGGGAGGAGGGGGATGGGGAGCACCTCCTTGAGAGAAGCAGGACAAAAGAGGTGATGGTGTCAGTGGGCCTTGGTGGTACCCCAGGCATGGGATTCCTTGCTGGCCTCTCAGAGCCTGACCACATCAGGAGCCTAGAATCGGTGATGTAAACATTCGCGTTCGACCCTCGGCAGGGACCGGCGCCATGCCCAGGGGTGCAGCCTGAGCAGGCGGAGAGCTGAGGTGGCCAACAGAATGGAGCAGATGGGGTTTGTCCAAAGGGCTGCATGGCTCATTAGTGTGCACCCTCCTTTCCACACAGGCTCCGACGTGCTCGCAGACACCCGCAGCTATCAGGGTTAGAGCCCAGGGCTCGGGGGGCTTAAGACAACCTCCAGAACAGCAATCCCACTCTCGGGTTTGCAGCCAGGATAGCAACAAAAGGTGGAAACTGCTCTCTCTTGCTCAACCTCCCTGATTAATTTGGTGTTTCAGACCCAGTAGCCCATGAGGTCTTCATCTCTTTCAGTTACTCCTCCAAACAGATGTCCGTTTTATGAGCCATTCCTGAGCCTTTCCTTGGGAGCCAATTTCCCTTCCTCCGCATTAATGCCTCTCTGGCAAAAACCAGCCTCCAAAATGCTAGCAATGACCAGGTGTAGGGCTGAGCACAGAGAAGATCCCGGGGCTTATCGTTTTTCCTTGTGGTTCCCCACTCCCATTTATGGGATGTTTGCAAGCTACCGAACCTAACAAGAGAAAGCCCGTTACAGCTTGGAAACCTGTGAAAACCAGAGATTCTGGAGGGACCCTAAGGGACTTGGGGGTTTACACAGACTCTTTTTTTAAGTGCTGTCCAGAAAGAAGGCCTCACGTGTGTGCAGAAAGCTAATATATGGTAATCAGGGCAGTGTGGTGCAGCTGTGAGTTTTCAACAACATAACAAGGAACTTATCGCGGTTTTCCGCTCTTGCTGCATATTCCTGGAATCCTTGCTTGCTGGAGAGGCGTGAATAGAAGATTTATTTTGTATTGTTAGACTGTCAAGGCACTCTAGAGCAACAACTTTCAAATGATAACTTTCCAAGCCTACAGAAGTTGTGAATTACATGCTTTTAGTCCAGTGTGAGCCAGGGGCTGACAGCTCTCCTCTCCCCATCATCCTTTACTTTGCCACTCAATGCCCTATATGATCAGTGACTCAACATGCTGCCCTTCCCAGACCCAATGGGGCCATTATTAAGAATGACAGAAATCTATTTCAAGCCATGAAGCAAGCAGAGGTGACTGATGTGTCATCACAGAAAAAGAACTTTTTGACACCTAGGCCCCCAGAGCCCCCAGGAGAAACTTCTTTGCCAAAATGGAGACCATCTCAAGTTAAGTGGATGTGAGAAAGGATTCTGAGGTTGAGTGGGGAAGGAAGGGATGGGGGATAGGCCATGAGATGGGAGGTAATGTCGGGGATGGGGTTTTTTTTCCCTCTCTTCTGCCTTGGCTGGTCACTTAGATGTTGGGGAGAACACAGCTATTCCCTAGAAGCAAGCGGGCATGAGGGCAAAGCCTTGTAGGAGGCAGGACCTGAGGCACTTTGTCCTTGACCTCTAAGCCAGGTCACACACTGTGTGTGTGACACACACACAGGACACTGTGAAGCCGCCAGCCTCTCCAGCTATCCAAGTGCTATTGAGTTAATTAATTAATTAGCAAACAAATCTCTCAAATAGGGCTGCCAATAGATCGTCATTCTAAAGACAAAGAATGGGACAATTGAATTTTCTACTCCTGCCTCTCCCTTTATTTTTGCACTGCCTAGAACCTGTGTTATTCCACCCCACACAGGCCATGGTCAGGGCCTTACTCGTCTTCTGTCACCCAACACACAGATACACTTGGTACACATCTCAATAAGTGGCTACAGGATTGAATTAGGGTCCCACCTGAGAACAGGGCAGATGGCTTTATAGTGCCCCTTCTTGAGTACAGAGAATATTGCCTTTTCCCATCAGCTTCTTGCTTAATTTCATTTGCTCCTAGGGCGTGTGAGTCAGGGCTCGTTTTCAAGACTGGGTGATCCTCTTCTCCGCTGCCCCTTAATGAAGGTTCTGCTGAAGCCAAAGGCTCCGTGTTGTGAAAACTGTTATTGTAGTCTTACTTGGAGCTGCTGAGTGGCTAGCCATGCATTTGGGTTTATTATTAGAGGCCTGTACACAAGGGCTGGCTCCTAGCCTGTTTTTTTGTTTTTTTTGTTTTTTCCTAAGGCAGCTGAAAACAGAATAGCTGCATTTGTTTTGAGGGGAAAAAAGAACAAGAGACTTTGCAAACAGTTATGAAAAAAGCAGAATTGGTCCATTTTGGAACCTCCCGACCTTGACAGTGTCCCTCTAATGCTATATAAACATTTGTTTTCAGTATTTAATAAGCTGCCAGCTGACAAATTGCGGAACTTTTTGCAAGAGCCCCTTATCTTTTCTAGAACCACTGAGATGGCAAAATATATTCTCTGTCTCAACAATTCACTCTATATTTGCATGTGGAAATTGGAAAGCAAGTTGTTTTTCTTCGTTTGCATGACAAAACTCAGGCCCCAAAATACAATTCAGCATTTAATTTGAGCTAGTTAGAGAGTGCAGAAAAGGCCCCCAGCCAGTTTGGCTCAGGTTCGCTGCTGATGTTTCTGTTGTTACAATTAAAATTGATTTATAACGCTAAGGACGCAAAATACCTCCTTGAGTTGCGCTGCCGTGAACCTGGGGAGTCGGCGGCCTCAGGAGGTCACTAGACACACACACACACACACACACACACACCGTGAAAAACCGCCTTTATTTTAAGGCTTTAATAACTCCGTTAGTTACAGCCTGACAGAGGCTTCCCCACAGTATGAGAGGGTGGCCAGTCAGCCTGGGGCCAAGAGAAGTTGCCAGAGTCCCTCCATGGAAGTTGCTCCTGATCACAGCTTGCCAAAAGCAGATCACGGAATAGAATTTAGGACATTTAATTTTTAAACGCATCATCTCCTTTGCGAATGCCACCTCCACTTACTTCCTTTACCCTCCCAGGCTCAGGAGGAAGCTCCTCCAAACCCTAGGCCCTTGTCCCTCACCCCCAGGGCAGGAGCATGGAGTGGAGGCACCCCCCGTTTGCAGGGAACCCTCCTTGCTCATCCTCCTCCTGATCAGTCAGGACCTCTGTTCACTGCACATGTGCTGGGTGTTGACTCGGGGCATGCGCCTTCCGAGGCACTGAGGAGGACACACACACACACACACACACACACACACACACACACAGCCCATGCCCTCAAGCTCTAAAGTGGGAGGCTGGTCAACAGGCAGTGATAACACTCAGCTAGAGTCTGGGAATGGGAACCTTGGAATCAGAACTTGATTCTGATTCTGACTGATACACAGAGCTTCTGTGTCTTCGGGCAGGTTACATGCCTACCTTGAGTTTCCTTCCATCGTCTTCCTCAGAGAGCTGTGATATGGGTATTATTGGAGACACTATACATGAACCAGCTAACAGAGTGTCTGACACTTAGTAAGCCCGAAATAAATGGTAGCCATATCTGTCCCAATAAAGAACCGTGGGACCCCCAAATATGGCCCCTGCCCACATCTCCGAATAGGCATGTGGAACAATCCCAAACGCCTTCTAGAAATGGCTACCATTTCACCGCAGCGGGGGTCGAGGTGACCATTTCAACTTTTTAATCAAAACCCATTTAAAAATTTTTCATAGTTACATATGCATTTGAATGGTTAGACCTGTCACTAACGAGAAGGTCTCAAAACCTAGAGGCTGAGGGTCAGTGTGAGCGCTGCCTGCCAGTGGGAATATCTGTACTTTGCAGGGGTGCCTGGGTGGCTCAGTCCTTAAGAGTCTGCCTTTGGCTCAGGTCATGATCCCAGGGTTCTGGGATGGAGCCCCGCATCGGGCTCCCTGCTCGGCAGGAAGCCTGCTTCTCCCTCTCCCTCTGCCCCCTGCTTGTGTTCCTGCTCTCGCTATGTCTCTGTCAAATAAATAAATACAATCGTTAAAAAAAAAAAAAAAAGAAAATATCTGTACATTGCCGAGCATGGGGTGGCAGGGCTGAGCAGCCTTATTTTCCAGAACCATCCTTTCTCCTCATGTCTTTCCTGCTGCATAGAAATGCAACCTGCATTCACCCAAGCACTCTGACGGGTTCCTGTGCTGCCCTCTGATATCTCAGTGTGAGAAGTTCCATCATTAGATGACAGCGTAAGGTTTTATCTGTGGCAGTCAGTGTGGTCAGAAGAACTACAACTTGGCAGGGGTTGGGGTGTGGGCAGTCCCTCCTTCCACTGTCCTTACATCCCGCTCACAGGCATGTCACGTGCAGGAAAAGGTCAGGACTCTCTCATCTCAGGGACACCCCCTCTGCAGAAAACGCAGTTAATGTCTGATCCTTATCATCCCTAATTTACAGGTTAGGAGTCTGAGGCATGAGGGAGATCATGTAACTTGCCTGAAGTTATACACACCGTAGAACGAGGAGTTCAACTCAGGGAAAGACACGCCAAAGCCCCCGAAAAGTGTCCGCTACACAGAGCTCCATCTCTGGCTGAATAAAAGACTTCTCTAATTACTACAACCATGGGAGGGAGCTCCCTGTCATGGAATTATAGAATCTTAGGACTGTAAAGGACTTATTCTCTCACCAACCCCCTTGTGTGTATACCTGGAGATCTGCAGGAAGAAGTGACTGTTTGCCCAAGGCCCCAGGGCTACTCGGGGGCAATGCTAGTTGAGGGATTGTATTTGAAGGCAATAGATTCTTTTTTATTACCATCACCATTAGTACTCACATTGTTGTTGTGAGTACATGAGGGAGAATATTATTCATGTTTTTTATTACCTCCATGAGGCTCATCAAGGCTGAAGAATCAAGACAATAGCTTTCCCTGAAGATCTTAGCTCGTTTTTCCTCTTACTCATTCCCCAGCCTCTCTTTTTGTCTTTTGGAAGTTTGAACTCAAATTGGGAGATTCAAGTCTGGATGTTTGTATGACAGCTAGGCTGGTGGCTGTTCAGGCATTTAATTTGGCATGTGACACGTTGGGTGTAGATTTTTTTAATGTGTTGCAATAGTAGAAGGGAGGAGTTGGGGACTCAGCACGTGAAGGGGACAGGGAAGAGGGCAGGTCTTAGCGGTGCTAAGACCCCCAGACCACTCAACTCACCACTGCCCAGAGGGTTGGATTTGAGCCTCTGGTCCTCTGGAGGTGGGGCTTAGAAGGAGAAGCTGAGCTGAGAAACTTAGAGATAACATTAACTCCTCCTTTCCTTCCTCCCTCCCTCCCTCCCTCACTTCCCTTCCTCCCTCCCTCCTTCCTTCCTTCCTTCCTTCCTTTCTTCCTTCCTTCCTTTCTCTTTCAACACTCCTTCCTTCCTCTTTCAAGACTCCCTCCCTTCCTCCCTCCCTTCCTTCCTTCCTTCCTTCCTTCCTTCCTTCCTTCCTCTTCCAAGATTCCCTTCCTTCGGGGCCCCTGGGTGGCTCAGGCGTTAAGCATCTGCCTTCGGCTCAGACCATGATCCCAGGGTCCTGGGATCGAGCCCCGCATCGGGCTCCCTGCTCCGCGGGAAGCCTGCTTCTCCCTCTCCCCCTCCCCCTGCTTGTGTTCCCTCTCTCGCTGTGTCTTTCTCTGTCAAATAAATAAATAAAATCTTGAAAAAAAGATTCCCTTCCTTCCTTCCTTATTTCCTTTCTCCCTCCTTCCTCCTTTCCTTCCCTGGTTTTTCTTCCTTGCTCTCCTCCCTCCCTCCCTCTTCCTTCCTTCAGTCTTTCTTCCATTTACATACCAAATAAATATTTAATGGATGTTGTATATTCTGTAGTAAGGAGATTAGCAATCACCCCAAAAATAAACGTTCTCCAGATGTCAGGATTACAGGGTGAGGAAGTATTGTTTCATTTATTCATTAATTAATGGATGGCGACTTAGAGATGACAGTTTGCAATCCAATCAAGGTCTCTTCTGATGAGACACCACACCAAATGTTGGAGTTCAGAGCAAAACCAAATGGTGCTGGTGGTGGCTGGTGAAGGAAGTTGTCCAAATAGTGCACTAGGACCTTTGAGGTAGATGGCCAGAACATTTGAGTAATTAAAGCCCCTCCATCCAGTATGGCTTCTAATGGGTTAAGCTTTTTTCCCCTCCAGACCTGCTTATTAATGAGAAGTAGCCCTTCATCAGACCTGCAGTATGAGACCTAAATTTATAAAGAGGTCTTTTAATGGTTTTTAGAACACTTGTCATCACGGCATTGTTTTATATATTCATTCATGAGGGAATTAATCTGAAAACAAATATGCTGTTTTAGTACATTGATATATAAATATATACGTATACACATAGACAACTCTTTCAAGTTAAGACTCATTTACTAAAACTCATCAAACCTTTGAACTGTGCTTCTTAAATAAGCCCACCTTTTAAAATCTCAATCCCCTGTAACCCCTCCCACAATCACACACCCATCCCAAATTCACCCACCCTCTGATCTCAACCCTGAGCCAAGAAGTGTCCAGTCAGTCACGAGAATGTGATCCTTGACCTTTTTTGTATTAGCAATCCCTTTGAAAACCGAATTAAATCCTGGAACTCACTCCCTAGAAAAATGCACCCGACATTTGCAGATGGTTCCAGATAGTTGATCCACTCTCAGGAATCTGAGTATTCCCAGGGGGGGACCCCTGCTTGGAGAAGAGATTGGTATATACCAGCGACTTCCTAACTTCTCTTAGTAAATGTTATAAATGTGATCTGTCTATGACTTTTAGTTTTGTTCAGCCTACGAATGCCCATGTATTTTTTTAAACAAAAAGAAGTGACTAAGCTGGTGCAACCACTCTGGAAAACAGTATGGAGGTTCCTCAAAAAGTTGAAAACAGAGCTACCGTACGATCCAGCAATTGCACTCCTGGGTATTTACCCCAAAGATACAAATGTAGGGACCCGAAGGGGTACGTGCACCCCGATGTTTATAGCAGCAATGTCCACAATAGCCAAACTGTGGAAAGAGCCAAGATGTCCATCGACAGATGAATGGATAAAGAAGATGTGGTATGTATACACAATGGAATATTATGCAGCCATCAAAAGGAATGAGATCTTGCCATTTGCAACAACGTGGATGGAACTGGAGGGTGTTATGCTGAGTGAAATAAGTCAATCAGAGAAAGACATGTATCATATGACCTCACTGATAGGAGGAATTCTTAATCTCAGGAAACAAACTGAGGGTTGCTGGAGTGGTGGGGGTGGGAGGGATGGGGTGGCTGGGTGATAGACATTGGGGAGGGTATGTGCTACGGTGAGCGCTGTGAATTGTGCAAGACTGTTGAATCACGGATCTGTGCCTCTGAAAGAAATAATGCAATATATGTTAAGAAAAAAAAAAGAAGATAGCAGGAGGGGAGGAATGAAGGGGAGTAAATCGGAGGGGGAGTTGAACCATGAGAGACGAGGGACTCTGAAAAACAAACTGAGGGTTCTAGAGGGGAGGGGGGGTGGGGGGTGGATTAGCCTGGTGATGGGTATTAAAGAGGACACGTTCTGCGTGGAGCCCTGGGTGTTATGCACAAACAATGAATCATGGAACACTACATCAAAAACTAATGATGTAATGTATGGTGATTAACATAACAATAAAAAAATTAAAGGAAAAAAAAGAAGTGACTAATTTAAGCAGAGAGGTATATTACACAGTTTCTTTCTCCTTCACTAATTTTTTTTTTTTTTTTGGTCAAAGGATATTTACCCATCTATCACCTCCTCCCCCTCCTCCCCAACCAGAAACCAGTTTCAGACTTATTTCTCAAGGTGAAGTTCATCAGAGGACTCAGATTCACTGCCTCTGACATCTTCCCATAAGCCCCTAAATGAATGGCTATCTTCTGCTTCCCACCAACAGGAGGAGATTTGCCATAGGAGAGCATTTTTCAGTTTATAGACATTTCCCTTCCACCCTTATGTATTTAAGGAAGAAAATTGCCACTTATTTGTACAAAGTAAATTGGCTTATGCTCCATAATAGGCTTCTCCACTCTTGCCTCTGCCAGGAAAAGGTCATCCTCAGACTTTTGCACTCCGCAGAACTCAGAGATTCTTGACAGCAAGTAGAGAAATCACACACTCCTAAACTGTAATTTCCTTCATGGATTAAGACCTCAGTGGTCACAGGTTTTTGGTATCAGCAAGTTTATTTCCAAGCATATTGCTGGCTATTGGGCAAGCTGTAAATTGTACCTCATGTGCCCCTAATGAAATACAGCCCAAGTGTCTGAAACATACACATGCATAATCACACGTGTGCACATGCACACACAAACACACATGCATATAGATATGCTCTCAGGCAAACACACATACATAATACATACTGATAAACTGGCACACACACACATGCATGCACATAAACACAGACATGCATGCAAGTTCATGTACAACTTGCCGTTGCTCTTTTCAGCGCCGATAACTTTTCAGCATACCGCTCAGCTCTGTCCCACTGCAGAGGGCCGTCTTCCGAGGTGTTGTTAGTAGCCATCACCTTGGCAGCATGGACAGGTGTTGTATGTATGGGGGTGTGATCCCGGGTCCCTACGGAGCTCTTACCCTTGAGAGTATCTAGTGGATAGCTGAGACAAAAATGAACATAAAACAAGCAGATGAGAAAAGAGGTACAAACCCCACGTGCTTTCCCAGGGCTAGCACAGTTCACAGCCAGCAATTGCCCAAAGAGCATGTGTAGAAAGTTACCTCTGATCCTAGTGGGATGGAAGGCCTCCTTTCATGAAGAGGCTGTCTATTCCTGGGGACTCCGTAATTTACAGGAGAATTTCATAGTAGCCAAATATTATCAATTGTACGTATCATAAATTTAACTAACAGTGAGTTTATAATATATATTCTTCCAGCCCATCGGGAGAAGTTACTTTCCCCACCTTAATCCTCTGTTAACACGCATGGGATTAGCTGCCCCTCCTAGAGAGAATCAGGGCCTTTCGCACCTCTGTGCCTTTGCATAAACTGTTCCCTCTGCTAGCAGTGCTTTTCCTTCAATTCCGCCCGAGGTGGTCTCTGTTTCTCATTGGCAGGGCCTAGCTCTATTGGGCTCATTTCTGTGCAGCCTTGACACGTCCCTCTACACAGAATGGATGTGTCACACTTTTTTAGGCAGTCCCACTGCACAAGGAACATGCCACCAGGGGAACTTAAGCTACATTTAGTCAGTTCACCCCAGACTCAGAGGGCCAGGTGTGCTCCTCAGACCCCTCTCCGCTCCTCTCCGCAGGATAGCACCTGGCATCCTGTATGGGCTGGCACTTTATTCTTCCATACTCAGTGCTTTGGAATTGATGAATGAAGGAATCAGTTAGGTAACTCTGTAATACCCATTTGGGAAGCTCCCGGGGAATACAGCTCCCGTATATATAGCCACTTTCTCGGCGCCTCGTGAACGATGAGCTCTAGGACTGTTGCTCTCTCCCGAGGCTGATGTCCCTCTGTTTCGGCTCCCACCTGCCTGCACCATGCCCACTCTGTGTGTAGGATATTTAGCCTCTCCTTGGTTAGCTTCTCCAGTTGAGGCAGGGCCAACAAAGAAAGCAAGAGAAACCACAAGCAGATGATTAAGGCAGGAGGTAAAGGGTGAGTAGTAACTGTGACATCGCAAAAATTTCTGAATGTCTACTGGCTTTACTATTCTTCTCCATTGTAGCCACAAACAACGGACTGGTCCCCAAAGACCCGGAAATCATTCATTAAAGTTAACTATCCACTAATACTTAGGGGAGAAAATAAAGCAAGTACAGTTGTTAAAAAACATTTTCTATAAAAATTGAAACTGAAGAGGGGTGCAGTTTCTAGTTAATCCTCAGTTAGGCAAAATAAACTTTGTTAGCCATAAATCCATATTTTTTTTGAGCGTTCAAGTTAATCAAAGTTTTACTAAAAATCAGAAAGCCCAATAAGATTGAAGTTTTGCAAAGGTCAGGTCTATGGGCATGCATGCCGCAGGGACAGTAGGTGCTAAAGCAGTGCGCCCAATGTTCTCACTCCTAGATGGCCTTGTGCCTCGCCAACCCCCGACAACCAGCAGACATCCTGTTAACTAGAGCGTCCTAAGCCATGGCTCAGAACCCAGCCACTATGCTCTGCCATCCCATTATCCCCTGTCATAGCAGCATCCCCTTTATAATGATACCTGGCTTCCTGTTCGCTCCTTCATTGTCCGGGGGTTAGAGAGTTCTGTTTGGCCAGAAAGCCTGGGGTTCAAGCCTGGCCCTCAGAGTGGCCTGTTTGTGGCTGGGGACAGAGTACTGCATCTCAGTCACTAATGGAGCTGAAAAGGTGCCTGGGGCTCATTATTCTTGAGGTAATCCTGAAGGTCACAGTCCCACAAATGCTGTCCGCAGGCAGAAAAGGCAGGAGAGGAGCATATTTAAGATATCTGAGAATCCTGGCACTTCTTTTTTTTTTTTTTTTTCTTTTGCACATACAAAAGGTATAAGGTTTCTGAGATTCCCCGGCAGTTGAATCTTAATCAAGAGAGAAATCCCTCCCTGGAGACCTCTGTACCTGCCATATGTGCCATTTACACTAATACCTAGTGAGGCTTTACTTCTCTAGGTCCCCTAGCCCCTCCTGCCCGGGTTACCGTCGCACAAGCCCCTGCTTTATTGTAAGAGTTCAGGCATGGGAGACCGGAACAGGTCAAGGTTCCGTCGACAGAGATACAGGCTCTCGGTCCCACTTGGGGCAGGTGCCAAATGGCCCAACCCGGTTTCCTGTTAGCTTAGGCCATTTCCCTGACCTCTCCTGGGAGATTCTTAATGATGCCAAGCCCGTGGGCACAGCAGATGTGCCCTGCCTGCCAGCCCCTTGAGATCTGGTGACAGATGACCTGGGGCCATGTAAAGAATGGACTTTAAGAAACAAAACAGAGGAGCATAAAGGAAGGGAGAGAACAATAAAACAAGACAAAATCAGAGAGGGAGACAAACCGTAAGAGACTTGTAATCATAGGAAATAAACTGAGGGTTGCTGGAGGGGGGGGCGGGGAGATGGGGTCACTGGGGGATGGGCATTAAGAGGGCACAGGATGTAATGAGCACTGGGTGTTCTATGCAACTGATGAATCACTGAACAGTACCTCTGAAACTAATAATACGCTATAGGTTAATTAATTGATTTTAAATTTAAAAAAAAAAAGTGGAAACATTTGAAAAAAAAAAAAAAAAGAATGGTCCTCAGTCCTGGCTCACATTCAGATCACAGAGAAGTTTCAGAGTCACTCCAGAGCTGAGAGCCCCTCCCACAGAGACTCTGTGGAGTTGGTCTGGAGTGGACCTGACAATTATTTGTTTTAACTCCTCATGTGATTCTAAAGAAGAACAGATGGGGGACACTCCTCCGAAGCCTTCCCAAGACCCAGCTCACTCTCAGGCTTGGCTCCTGCACTCGTAGGCGCCCTTTGCCCTATTTCCACCCCCTCACCCAGGGCAGGCTCAGCTCCTTTGGGTGTTCCCCTAAGAAATCTCTCACAGCAAGCCTTCCGTCATTCTACTGGAAGTTCATCCAAATCAGGGGCAGAGGGCTTTCCAGGAACGAGGGAGAGTTTCTGCCCTCTCACCAGCTCTCCCCCTTCCTCCTGTCCGACCCCCCCATCCTTCCTTCTGGGTCCCCTCTTGTTCTGAAACGGCACCAGCTTCTCCCGTAGCTTTCTGCTGACTGGTACGCTCACCTTCCTAGAAGTCTCCTCGTTCCCCTGGGTCTTATCACCTGTTTTCTTCCAACAAAAAACATGCACATCCAATAGAAACCTTGAGGACAGCTGTTAAAGTGATAACGTTTCTTCCTCTTACACACACACACACACACACACACACACACACACACACACCCCTTTGTAGTTCACAGGACAGTCATGTAAGTCTTTACATACACACAGGGACGCCTCTGTGGCAGGCCTTACTGTCCTGTTCATTTTACAGACAGAGAAACTGAGGGGCAGGATGATAAAACCACAGAACCATGGAGAATTTGAACCCAGCTTTAGACCCCAAACCTATGCTTTCTCCTCTTAGACCATTTGCCTCCTCAATCAAAAAGCATTTCTTAGGCTACTGCTACTCCACATCGTTTCTCTATAAGAGATCCCCTGGGCTAACAACCCTGAAGACATATCCACACAGCCAGTTAGGATCATAGTAACCACAAGAACCTATGGGATCCTGGACCTATGGAATCTGGCAGGACTAGAGCCAGATTATTTGGAGACTACGAGTTAAACAGGGCTGTATGATGCCCACCCCCCCACCCCCCGAGCCCCAGGCCAGTGTAGACTTCTGTAAAACACTAATCCATGACATCAAAAAAGAAGACCTGAAATGCTCTGCTTTTCCTCTCTTCAGTTCTTTTAATGAAACATCAAGTGGCAAATTCTTTCCCCCAAAAGATGTTTTCCTAATTTTTTAGCTACCCCTGCTTTTCTGGGACCCAGAGTATCTGTTTCTGTGGCTCACTTAGATGCCCAGTCCTGGGCAGACCTCACAGGAGGTTCCCTGGACACTAGTCAGCAGGTTGGGAATCCCAGTGGGCAATAAGCTCGGGTTCTGGCAAAGGAAAGGCTGGGGCAGGGAAGGAAGGACATATTTTCAGAGAGAAAGGGGCTGCATGCCTGGGACCTAAGAGCGGGGCCTCCATGCGTCTCTCCAGGCCCCCCTTGGAGGGGCATGAATTAGGGAAGGGGGGGCACACAGATGCCTGCCGGGGGCCTCCAGCGCAGGGAAATGTTTCCACCTGGCTCTGATGGGTGCAATGAGCCGTGGGCCACGGTCATCTGTTTCGCACAGCAGGGAGTGGAAATCCACCTGGCTCCAAGATAGCTGCCTTCCTCCCCCTTTCCAGGCACACACGGGAGGAGGAAAACACAAAATCCAGCCAGTGCATTACTTTGCAGTGTCCACATGCCCTCAGGATTTGCATGTACATGCAGATGAATTGTTTCAAGTGAGTCAGAATGCAATTATTTCATTTTCCTTCCCATTCCCAATTGTTGATGTTTAGAAATAAATTGCTCCCGGTGCTTCTGATTTACAAGGACAAAATGCGAATGTGGAAAACAGGTTCAGTGGAGTGATTTGAATTTCCATTACAATTACAGTTCTCTTCAACCATATGATTCTGTGCTTTCCTCATATACATCAGCCCAGAGCTGGCCGTGCTTGGGGTGGGGGAGCGCAGAGGCTGTTGCTGCCACGGACCCATCAGCAGCCCAGTTACACAGCTCTAGCTGCCACAGGCCACTGGGTGGATTAGGACTGAACTCCACAGTCAGCCCGTAATAAAACTGGAGTGCCCATCGGGGCTTACCTCCCGGGGTCCGCAGGGAAGAGGGCATGGCTGAGTTCACGGGGAACAGACGAATGGGGCCACTCTGCACCCAGAAGCTGGAGGGCCCTGGACACTGAGCAGCAGATTCCGACTTCCAACCAGGAAGAGCCATGCCATCAAAACTAGTAGATCGAGGGGCGCCTGGGTGGCTCAGTCCGTTAAGAGTCTGCCTTGGGCTCAGGTCATGATCCCAGGGTCCTGGGATCGAGTCCCGCATCGGGCTCCCTGCTCAGCAGGAAGCCTGCTTCTCCCTCTGCCCCTCTCCCTGCTCGTGCTCTCTCTCTTCTCTCTGACAAATAAATAAAATCTAAAAACAAAAACAAAAAAATCCTAGTAGATTGAGTGCTCCTCTGGGCCCGGTATTGTGCTAAAAACTTGACATGTTTTATGCTCACAAAGGATCTATAAAATAGGACTATTCGTCGATTTTATGGATGAGAAACTGAGTCTCAGGGAGGTTCAGTAAGGGGCAGAGGCAGGGGTTAAGTCTGAATTGGTCAGATATTCAGAGCCGGGGCTGGTGATTCCCGCACAATGCCACCATCTCCCAAATCTGGTGACACGAGGTTCAGAAAGCTACAGTAACACCCCAGAGTTCTGGTTTGCTGATTCCGGGCAGTCCTGAGTGTGGGCTTCAGGGAGTCTGACTGACTCTTCCCCTTCCCTTTTCCCACAGGTGCCAAGTCCTACCCCAGACAGGATGCAGAAAGGCTGCAGGGTATCAGCCTTTCTGACCCCAGCCCTGATAGGAAGCATCGTCTTTGGTATCTGTCCCCCTCCCAGCTCTGTGCTACTCTCCCCCACTATCAAGGAGGCCGTTTTCTGAGTCCCAGAGCTCCATCAGACTCCCGAGGGTTCTAAGCTGCTGATCGGCTCGGGAGCAGCATCACTGAAAATGAGCAGGGGAGAGAGCATTGCCTAACACAGGAAGGAACGCGTGTGATGTCTCCAGTGCCCCGTTACCCAGTGGGTGCCTGCTCACGCTTCCCACAGGAAGAAGGAGAATTTAGGTTTCAGTGGCAGAGACACTGGGGCTTTTCAGATCATACCGCCTACGCAACTTGCTTTTTTTTAAGGCGAAGCCCAGCTCTGCTGGCGTGGTTCCGAAATCCCTCCTTCAGCCATTCGGAACCCGCTGTCTCTGTGCTTCCTCCTTTCCTCCAGATTGAGCAATGCCCACCCCTTGTGCAACAGGACAGGGCCAGCAGAATGGGCATCTCTCCGTCCAAGAGAATCTTCAGCCTGGGACCAGGAAACTGGGGAGCGAACAGGGATGGCGCCGCTCCCTGTTTATCCTATTAATCAGGTCTTTGGGTTTTTGTTCACCATTTTAATATATAATAATCAGGGAGGTCTTGTTTTGTGTCTGGCCTTTTAATTTTCCTTCCCCTGGCCGCCCCCCTGGTCACCTCTAGGAACCGAAGTGTGTGTTCCAGATTCCAACTTTATTGCATTAGCAAAAATAAAATAAAACCTAGGTCCCCCCGTGGAAACAAAAGTGTCCCAGGGAAAGGTTAGTCTAAATAACAAATTAAGTGAAGACATGAGAGCAGAGTGGCTTATTATTGGCTGTATGAATAGCAAAATAACCAGACAAGGTAATAGTTCAGCATGAAGAATGTGCTGTCATTTTTGATTCATGCTTTTTCCGATGCCTGTGTAAGCCTTTACCCAGGGTGGGAACAAGCCTGGCATTACTGAGGCTGCGCTGGGAGAGCTGACACCCTCCCTCCGAAGAGTTGTTTCTCTTGGGGTACAGGGTGGGGAAGAAGAGTCAGTGGTTCAAGCAGCACTGTAATTATTTTTTTTTAATTAATAGGCTTTGTTTCTTAGAGCAGTTTTAGATTTATGGGAAAATGGAACAGAAAGTACAGATATTCCCATATTTCCCATTATTAGCATCTTGCATTAGTAGGGTATATTTCTTACTACTGATAATCCAACACTGATACTGGATTAATTATAAAGTCCCTGGTTTATATTAGGGTTTACTCTTTGTGTCATACAGTTCTATGGGTTTTGCCAAATGTGTAATGTCATATATTCACCATTACTGTATCACACAGAATAGTTTCACTGCCCTAAAAATTCCCCTGTGCTCTACCTATTCATTCCTCCCTCCAAACCCCCACGTGCTGGCAACTGCTAATCTTTGTACCATCTCTGTAATTTTGCTTTTTCCAGAATGTCATGTAGTCGGAATCATACAATGTATAACCTTTTCAGATTGGCTTCTTTCCATTAGCAATATACAGTTAAGCTCCTCCATGACCTTTTATGACTTGAGAGCTCATTTGTTTTCAGTGCTGAATAATATTCCATTGTCTAGATATACCACCGTTTGTTTATCCATTCACCTATTGAAGGACATCTTGGTTGATTTCAGTGTTTGACAATTATGGGGGGAAAAAGGTTGCTATCAACATTCATGTGCAGGTTTTTGTGTGGACATAACATTTCAACTCATTGCAGTAAATACCTAAGGAGTGCAATTGTTGGATCAAATGGTATAACTATGTTTAGCTTTTTATAAGAAACTGCCACACTGTCTTCCAAAGTGGGTGCACCATTTTGCATTGCCACCAGCAGTGAGTGAGAGTTCCCATTGCTCTGCATCCTCACTAGCATTTGGTTGTAATTTACTTTTAGAAACATCTAGATGGGGGCGCCTGGGTGGCTCAGTCAGTTAAGTGTCTGCCTTTGGCTCAGGTCATGATCTCAGGGTCTTAAAATCAAGTCCCGTGTCGGGCTCCCTGCTTGGTGGGGAGTCTGCTTCTCCCTCTCCCTCTCCCTGCCACTCCCCCTGCTCGTGCTCAGTCTCTCTCTCTGTCAAATAAATAAATAAAATCTTTAAACAACAACAACAAAAGAAACATCCCGATGATAATACTTTTTGTACTCATACAGGCAAACATTCTGTGACATTTTCATATGTATTCCCTTTTCGATTTTTGTTCCCACTCTACGAGGAAGCTTTTGTTATCCCCATTTTATAGACAAGAAAACTGAGACTCAGAAAGATTGTACGAAGAGCTCAAGGTCACACGCTAAGTGACAAGGGTAAGGGTTGGGGTCCAGTCTTCTGAGCCCAAAGTCCATGTTCTCTTGCTTCTATCCCATTGACCCAGCCAAGGAGATGGTACCCAGGAGGTAACTATGGAACCAGGCCAACAGACTCTACCAGGCTCTGCCAGAACTAGATTACCCAGGAGATAGACTGAACGTGTCCTACGGGCACCCAAAACATCTTCTGGATATAACTCCAGCTGTCATGACAAACATCAGAACGTCGTCGGACTTCCTCACCTTTGTTTTATATCTTAGAATTGTTTGTACTGTAAAATAACATAGGCAGATATGTCTCACCCTCCCACCAGCATTGGAAACTCAGTTATTAGAAATCCATTCATTTAGGCCTTTATATAACTTTCCAGATTTTTCAATAAGCACCTACTGAAATACAGGTAGTGGTTGACAGTGAAGAGAAGCAACATGTGCATTCAGATTGCAAATTTATTCACAGGAGAGCTCAGATATACAGAGGAACTGGAGTTACTATATCTGCCTATTCTTTATCTGCACTTCTCATGAGCAGACATGTGGTCCACTCCAATACACTCAGTCCAGTGTAATCATTTACACATTTCCCTTAGTTAATTCTCAGTCTTTTTGGGTGAAATTGTCTAGTCTTTCAAAGTGTGCCCTCTTCTGCAACTCCTCCCACTTACACTTTCTGGGGAAAAACTCACACTTGCCTTGCACTGAATCATCCATGGGGGGGGGGCGTGTCACTGTTGGTGAGCAATGATGTGTGCCTGGTGCCACAGGAGTCTTCTGCTGAGCCCCCTGGTGACATCTGGGGCTGGTCTTCCTTGCTGTCATCTGTCTCCCCTTCTCTCTTTCCCCCTCAGCCTCTGGCTCACTCATCAGACCTTTGATACAGCATCCATGTCCAAGGGGATTCAGGGAGGCTTGAAAGGCAAAGTCAGCTCTCCGTCAGCTGGCCCTGGGGTCCGGTGGCAGTGCCCAGGAGGGTCAGGGGACACTGTTCTCAGATCCTCCTGCCTACAAAAAACTTGGTTCCAGTCTCCTGTCCCCACTCATTCATTTTCATAAGTGCCCTAAGAATTCATTTCTTTTGAAAGAAGGCTAAGAAAAGGAAATAGATCTGCATGATACGTACAATTTTCTGCAAATGCCATCAACATCAGGAGTGGCTGGGCTTTCATTTCCCACGAGCTAAGGCCCAGATGAAACTCCTGTGAGCAGAAGTCTGGTGAGTTGGTTGCTGGCTGCATTCAACCCGGACCGGGGACGAGGAATTGCAATTTTTATTATAACACTTTCTGCTCTCCCTTTAGGATTTAGTACCTGAACTATTTCCCGTCTCATCAGGTCAACAAATAACAACAAAATTGTCAGTACAGGCCCCCCTCTCCCCCCAACCCCCAAAATGTGCTCTTTCCTCCATGAGAGGTTTCCTAACCACAGACCTTTCTTCTGAAGCAGACAGCGCTCGGGAGGCAATATCTGATCTTTTGTTCGCAGAGATGGCTTTCCCCTCACCATCCCAGCAACAGACAGAGGCCATTCCAGGGACCCCTCTTTTTTTTTCCTCCCAAACCTAACAAGTTAGCTCATTTTCATTTGCATTCTCATTTGTGAATCCTCCACGCACCCGATTTAGTCACTATGCTATTTTATTCATAATTTTTAAAAGAACACAGGCCGTTTCTAAGCCGAGTACAATAGGCATTGTTCTTGTTTATGATGTTTCCATCCATCACTTGCCCCTCTGGGAGCAGGAGCGGGAACAGGAAGACAGTAGCAAAGCCCAGCTGGTGGTGGAGACAGACGGGGATGGCAGAAGAGCGCCCCCTACCCGCACCACGTCCCCAGGGTTCCTACCGCATCTGGGCTCAGGTTTGAAATCACTCTTTTTTCCTCTGACTTGTTGGTGATGATGTGTGCTCTGTATTTATCCGTTCGTTCATAAGCCTTTTAGGTTTACCTCGGGCTGAGTGTAACACGTGCCAAAACAACAGGAAAAAATAATCCAATGGTTGGGTTGTTCATATTATAGGTTTTTCTTTTTCTAATTGGGCATGAATTGAGCACTAACTGTATGCTGGGGTCATGCTATTGGATCTTTACAATAATCATGAGTCAGATGTTACTAGATGTTTTATAGAGGAAGATTCTGAGTCTCTGCAAGACTAAGTCCAGTGATCAGGGGCACCGGACGAATCGGGGGCAAGCCTCTTGCCACGACTGTGACCATGATTGTGCTACAACTTCTGATAGGCAATCTGAGACTCTGGGCCTTTCCTTCTGAGATCCACCCATTCTTTCATCCATTCATCATTCAACATACATTTACAGAGCATGTGGACCAAGTCTGTTCAATGAACCAGCATCGGCCTCGGACCCGGTGCAGCGCCTGGCCATCTCAGAGAGGCAGAGAGAAACAAGTGGACAAGTGAGAGGAGGGCCCCTCAGAGCGGGCAAGGAGAGGAATCAAACATGGCGCTCAGCTTCCTGGCTTGAGCAGCTAGGTAGACAGAGGTTTTAGTTGTGAGGATTAAGACTAGAAAAGGATGTGGTCTGGGGAAAGCAAAGAGAACAAAGAGGTTGGTTTGGAAGGAGGTCAATGTGAGGTGCCTGTGAGACACTCAAGGGAGGGTGTCAAGTAGGCAGTTGGATATCATGGAAAGGTTTGGGCTGGAGATATAAATACAGGAATCGTCAACCATATATGATGGAATTGATGAGATTCTTAAAGAAATCACAGCACAGAAAGAGAAAGGTCAAGGCCAGGGCCCTATATCTTGGGAGTGGGAAGAGGAAGACCCTACCAGGGAGACTGAGAAGAAGCCAAGAGAGAGGTGTGAGTGGAAAGCAGCAGAATGCACTGTCCCTGAAGAGAAATGCATATGGCGAAGTTGGGAGGAGGCAACTGTGTGAAACATTTCCGAGGGCTAAACAAGATGGAGACAGAGGTAGCTAGACCTCAAGATTTGGCAACTTAAAGGCTGGCAATGGTCTTGACAGGAACACATTTTTGTAACCATAGGGTATAAACCAGAAAAGGTAGGCTCGTGTGTGAAAGGGAGGAGGCAAAGTGGAGCTACTGTGTATACCCAGCTTTTTCCAGAAGTTTGCTTGAGAAAGATGCAGAGGAATGGGGTGATGACCAGAATAAGGTGTGGGGTTTCAGGGAGATTTCAAGAGTGGGAGCTCATTGAGTGTGGGTTGGCTTGCTTTTTGCCTAATGGGGATGACACAGGGAAGAGAGAAAGAGTTTCAGGATGAAAGAAAGGGAGGAGATAATTTAAGGAATCCTTGAGAAGGCAGGAGATGAAACGCAGAGCACGGGACGAAGAACTGACTTTTGCCACGAGACACTAAATATAAGCGGACAGAAGAAAAAGATGAACGCAGAGGTAGGTTGGTAGATCTGATGGCAGAAATATCTCATTTCTCCATAAAGTATGAGAGTCATCAACATTTAACAAACCTATGTGAAGGGACTGCTTAGCCCTGGGATGCAAAGGAAATGAAGAGTAGTCTCTGCCCCTAAAGAGCTCGTGGTCACATGGGGGAGAGAGACACCTCTATGACACCCTCATTACGTGATCAAGTTTTTCACAGGACGTGGAGTTCAGGGGAACGGTACAACTCAGGCCATCCTAGGGTCAAAGAAAGCTATTTGGTTTGCCTGATAGGGTGCCCAACCTCACACACTAATAGGCGCTTGATTGATGTCATTCTTCGTTGATAACGATTATTTAGAATTCTGATTTTCTATGAACTGAGGTCTACAAAACAGCTCGTTATTTCTCCCTCCTCTTCCTATGCCACTGACAGTCTACTTCAGATGGAACTCTGACCATCTCCAGACCAAAACAGTCAGGTCCTTTGATAGTGATTATAAATCCTGTGGGGTCAATAAGATGCAGAACTGGGGATGATGAGTCCAGTAAGGCCAAGGCTGGCTTTTAACCCAAACATCATAGAAATTACAGTGTGGCATGGCAGAATGTAGGTCCTCCCTCCATCCTTAAAGCAGGTCCCTCCAGGTGAGCCAGACTCCATGTGTCCCTCCAGCCCAACATCCCCGAGAAGTGACTGTGGTGTCCCCTTGGATCTCTTCGACAGGAATGTTGGCACTCTGCTAGGGAAAGGTCAGGGGAGGCAAGAAAGGGAGCCCAGCCCGACCTCAGTCTCAAAGCTAAGGGCCCCAGACCCTGAAGAAATGCAGACTGCAATTTGTACACCCTCTCTGAGGCAGCGCAGTAAGCAGAATCAATCATAGGCCAGCCAGTGGGAGGGGAAGCCCAGTGAGACCAAAATGGATGTTAAAGAATTAGGATCTACAGAGCAGCCCAGGGAACTAGTGGCCATAAAACTGGAAAAGAGGGGCGCCTGGGTGGCTCTGTCGGTTAAGCGTCTGCCTTCAGCTCAGGTCGTGATCTCGGGGTCCTGGGATGGAGCCCCGCATCGGGCTCCCTGCTCAGCGGGGAGCCTGCTTCTCCCTTTCCCTCTGTCTGCTGCTCCCCCCGCTTGTACTCCCTCCTGCTCTCTCTCTCTCTCTCTCTCAAGTGAATAAATAAAACCTTAAAAAAAAATGGAAAAGCAATTTTTCACTTTTCCTAGCCCCAACTCCATCCCCCACTGCCCCACACCCCCAGTGCCTAGCAAGATGTTAGGTGCTAGGGGAGGCAGAGTATTGTCAAGGCCGAGAGTATGGGCTCTGAGGCCTGATGGCCAACTTTGTCACAGATCAGCTGTGACAGCTCTTGACCCCTCACTTCGGTTTCCCATCTGTAAAATGAGGATGATGATGATGGTGATGATGGTAAGAGTGGCTATGTCATCAGGTTGTTCAAAGGAGGAAACAGAGTAGTTCCTGGCACATAGTAGATATTTAATAAATAAAACCTGGGCAAATGCAGGGAGGAGGATTTGTTGGAGCAGACATGTTGCCATTGTTAGAAGACAATCCAGTGAGGCCAATTCATCAGGAGCTCTCCCTTCTAAGGCAAGCTGTCTCTGCTGGCTGAGCGCATGGCAGGCTCAGAAACAAAGGCCCAGGCGAGAGCATTTGTGCTTCGCTGGGTGGTGAAAGGAAAAAGAAATAACAAGAAGCAAGTTGATTGTGTTCCTGAGACCGGCTGTCCAAGCTGTACGGGTCCCTTCCGCCAAACTGAGGAGCTAAAAGAACATTTACATTCATTAAAAATTTATCTTTCCAGGAAAAAAGGACCAGCCTTCTTTTCCTCTCATTGAAAAACATGAAAGGAAGATTCCAGAAGTTGGCACAAAAAGTTGGGTCTCCCTTCTTTAGCTTTGGAAAGAAAACCGGTGGGGAAATTTCTGTTGTGTGTTTGGGGTGCGTTTATGTTTATTGGGGTGGGGTTGATTTGGGTTTATTGTTCTTCGCATTTGGCAAGGATCGAAATTATGTGAGTAGCAGACACCATAAGGCCACTGGCCCTTGTGATATGACTCATCGTGCCAACTCCCCACGCGTTAAGCAAGCTGTTTGCTTGTGGTCCGCACATTGCAAATCAAAGAGCATCCTGAGAACATGAACAACGGGGGGCGATAAAACGTGGGTTGATTGGCTCCATTATTCCATCATTCTGTCATTCATTACATCAGCTGTCCTCTCCCATGAGTGGCCCCCTGGCTCCGCTAAAATTACATCTGGCCCATCCTCCTACCCATAACGTGACTGCCCCCCACCCCCACCCTGGGCTGGCCCTTTCCTTGCTTTTAATGCTGATAAAAGCCCAAAGCCCACCATGCTCCATCAGCCAAGATTTCCTCTAACTGCCGATGAGGGGATATAGAAAGAGCCGCTGCCTCTCCCTTCAGACTGCCACTTGAAAAAACACCTACTACTGATTGCTCATTCAGAACGACCGGCTCCATTTCTTTCCCTCCTTTCCCACTAGCCTCCCCTCACTACTGGCCGCCCATCCAGGAGCTGCACCCTCGTTAGGGAATCAAGCGAGGGCCTCATCCACAGTGCCCTGTAAGCTGGACCAGCCCAACGTGGGCTCCAGCGCTTCGGCCCAAGGAGCCCAGAGGTGGGGAACACTGGCACGTGGCAAGGCAAGGCATCTGCTCCTTGGCTGCCCGGCCGTGAGCAGCATGCAAGTCTGGAGTTGGCCGATTTCCCCCATTCAGCCCAGCTTGACAAAACTCCACTCACTTTGATAAGGAAAAGGTCCCCAAACCTGATCCCGGAGGAAGTCAGTATGTCTGTGTTGGGAAAGCATTACACCATTCTTGCACAGGATGTTTCTGGGGAGGTTATTAATTTTTATTAAGGTTCTTTTATTATCGATGGCCATTATTATGTTTCTCTACACATACAATGGAATCCCTTTCTACTCTTCATAAGCATTGGGGGATGACGGGACTTGACATATTTTAAAATAATTTCTTCCATTAAGATGCAATATTACCACATCATAGAAAATCTGGTAAGTAGAGAAAAGGAAAAAGAATCAACTCAAATCCCACCAGTCTAATACAAACACTGTTAGCATTTTGGTGAATTTCCTTTGAGTCTTTTTCTTATGCATATTTTAACATAGTGGTAATTATCTTTACTTATATTTTTTATCTTCCCCCTTTTCTCACTTAGCATAGCTATCGTATGCAATTTTCATATTCTATAATTCTCATAAACAATCATTTTAAGGGTTCCATAATATTCCATCAAGTGCTATGAACCATAATTTGTTTAACCATTTCTCAACTATTGAATACTTAGGCTGTTTTTTTTATTTTTTATTGTTATGTTAATCACCATACATTACATCATTAGTTTTGGATGTAGTGTTCCATGATTCATTGTTTGTGCATAACACCCAGCGCTCCACGCAGAACACGCCCTCCCCAATACCCATCACAAGGCTAGCCCATCCCCCCACCCCCCTCCCCTCTAGAACCCTCAGTTTGTTTTTCAGAGTCCATCATCTCTCATGGTTACTGAGGCTGTTTTTGCTATTACACTTAGAGAATTTTTGGTGTGTAGAGTAATTTTCTTAGAACAGATCGACAAAAGTAGGATTATGGAGTCAGAGGGTCTGAATGTGTTTTTGATTGCTGATACACACTGCCAAATTGCTTTCTAATTCATGTTCCAGTCCAACCATATTCCACAGGCTTTTTTGTCAGCATTGTTGCTATTATGTTTTGGGGGACATACTACCCCTGTGTTGCTCTGATATGGTGACAGTCTGGGCTATCTTGCCCCTTTACCAAAAATGCCCTTCTTACTCCGCTAGAATGCTTCACACCATAGGGCACTTGATGGACAAGGAAGAAACAAAGGGGTCCCCTAGCCATGCTGGAGGGAAAGGCAGCCCTGGGAAGAAACATATCAGTGCATTTCTTTGTTAGGGTGGGAAAAGCAGAAAATTAACGTTGGACTTGTCATGTGTAGCTCAAAATGGTTGTTTTTGCTGCACTGGGATTTTCTTACGGAGAGACACCTGGCTAGCTGTCACAGGACCACATGTAAATAATGAAAAACAACTTTCCGAGGACAGAGCTCTGGATGGATGCTTCTACTTCCCACCACCCCGCCCCCCCATCTCCCACACTTCTTTGCTGCCGTGGGGGTTCAGTGGAGTTTGGTATAGGAGTCTCCCCCTAGTTATCTTTGTGGGCAGAATATAAGTTGAGAATGCCTTTTCCATAAGAACATCAACTTCCTTGACACACCTGGCTTTTCTACCTCAAAACAGGTAAGAAAGCCAGAGCTATAATTCTCCAGGTTTGGAAAGCAGTGCTTTCTTGAAGATGAATCCATTGACCATTGGTGGCTCATGATGTTTCTCCTGGAAATTCATAGGCGATCCCTGTAGTGTACCCATTTATGATGCAACTGACTGTTCTTTTGTTCTCAACACAAATTATGCTATGTTCAGATGCAGGATAAGCACAAGGCAAAATGATGATAGAGGGAAATTTTGACTTTAGACTTGCCACACCAAGTTGTGCAGGTTGTCCACTGCGCAAGAGCACCAGGCTGGTGGGAGAAAGAAAACAGAGTACGTTGAGATTGATACTCTGCTTACTGAAAAGATTGGTACTCAACTACTATTCAATTCATGTACCCTAGCATGAGGCCATGCCCACTTATTACTATTATTCTAGAAGTACCATTTTTTTAGAATGAACTTTATATTTGAGAACAGTTTTAAATTTACAGAAAATTTGCAGAATAGTATGGGGAATTCCCATATACCCCACACCCAGTTTCCTCTATTGTTAATATCTTACATTCGTATGGTACACTTGTTGCCATTATTGGATCAATATTGATATATTATTATTATTAACTAAAGTCCATACTTCATTTAGGTTTCCTTAGTTTTTACCTAACATCCTTTTTCTGTCTCAGGATCCCATCCAGGATACCACATTGTCTCCTTGGGCTCTTCTTGACTGTGATTGTTTCTCAGATTTTGTTTGTTTTTGATGACCTTGACCATTTTGAAGAGTCCTGGTCAGGTATCTTGTAGAATGTCCCTTGCCTGGGATTTGTCTGATGTTTTCTCATGATTTAGACTGGGGTTATGGCTTTTGGGGAGACCACAGAGGTAAAGTGCCATTTTGATCACATCATACCATGCATATTTTAACATAGTGGTAATTATCTTTACTTATATTCTGTCCCATAATTTGGCCCGTAAACTGTTGAGGTTAAGGTTGATCACGTGGCTGAGGCCATGTTTGTTGGGGTTTTCCACCACAAAGTATTCTTTTTTTTTTTTTCCCACTTTGCCTATTGCTTTAGAAGGGCATCACTCTGTGCAGCCCGTATTTAAGGAGTAGGGAGCTGTGCTCCACCTCCTCAAGGGCAGAGTATCTACAAAAAGTATTTGGAATTTTCTGCACTGGAGATTTGTCTATTCTCCTCTGTTTATTTTTGTACTTATTTGTGTAGTTGTCCAATCATTTATTTACAATATGAGTCCACACTGTAGCCACATGTCAGTATGGACTTATGGGTATTTACTTTATACTGTGGGTTATAATCCAACACTACATTATTTTGTTGCTCGTATTGTTAAATCTTTGGACATCAGGAGGTCTTTCAGTTGGCTTCTGTCCCTTTGGTATATGCCCCATCATTGTGGTTTTTTTGGACTATATTGTATTGTGTCCCCCAAACAAAATATGCTGAAGTCCTAACCCCTAATACCTCAGAATATAACCTTGGTTTAAAATAGGGTTGTTGTAGATGTAACCAATTAAGATGAAGCTAGATTGGAGTAGGGTAGCCAATTAATCCAGTGTGACTAGTGTACTTATAAGAAGAGGAGAGAGGGGCGCCTGGGTGGCTCCGTCTGTTAAGTATCTGACTCTTGATCAGGTCATGATCTCTGGGTCCTGGGGTCGAGCCCTTCGTTGGGCTCCACAGTGAGCTTGGAGAGCCTGCTTGTCCCTCTCCCTCTGCTCCTCCCCACACTCTCTCTCTCTCTCTCTGAAATAAATAAATTAATAATTTTTAAGAGAAAAGAAGAGGAGGAGGAGAGAGACACAGGGAGAAGATGCACATGTGGTGACAGAGACAAAGATTGGAGTGATGTAGCTACAAGCCAAGGAACACCAAAGATTGCCCATAAACACTAGCAACTAGGAAGAGGCAGGGAAGGATTCTCCCTCACAGCTTTCAAAGGAAGCATGACCCTGCTAACACCTTGATTTTGGACTTCTGCCCTCTAGGACTATGGGACGATCAATTCCTATTGTTTTAAGCCACCCAATTAGTAGTTGATTATTATGGTAGCTCTAGGAAACTAACCCAGAGCACTCCCTTATTTTCCAGTAGTACAAGGTGTTCTAGGCTCATCTTGTATGGGACTTCCCTCAGTCCTAGAATCAGCCACTTCTTCCAAGGATTCCTGGCTCCTTCTATTAGTAATGGTATTAGAAACCAGAATCTGGATGCTAAGTGTGCTTTTTTGCCACTGGAGTGTTGTTGCTTTTAGGCCTTCCCAAGGACTTTCTAGCCACCTCCTTTTGCTTATCTGTAACTTTTACTCCAACAGTGAGAAACCTCGTTTCCACCATCCATCCACCACTCACCTAATTGTTCAACTCCAGTGTACAAATACAGCAGATCAGAATTGTTAACCCAGGGATTCCTTTTTAAATTCACACAAAAGATTCTGTATAGACTGGTAGCATCTCTGCAGCCCCCCAAACTGCTTTTCCTCCCTGCAATCTCTGTACTCTCTCCCCACCTTCATCTTCTCTAACATCAAACCTTGTCTCAAAAGGATCCGCTGTTATTGGTTATTTAACCTTCACATTAGTCAGGATAAGCAAGGCTAAGTACAAGAAGAAATGAACGTCAAAATCTCAGCTTTGCTGAACATGACAAAGCTTTATTTCTTATTCACATCAAATTCTGATTCCGTTTGGGCACCTTCCTCCACCTCTAGCTTTATCATTTTGAACTTGTGGCCTGCAAAGTGAGGACTGGGGAAGAAGAGAGCACAAGATCGGGACATTTTAAAGACCCAGACCTGGAAGTCACCTACCTTCCTTCAGCCCGCGTGCCTATGACCAGAACTGTCTCATGGCCTGAAGCTAGTTTGGGGAGGCGGGGCCATGGGAGTCTCCCTGCAAGCTCAGGAAAAAGGAATCCATCACTGAGCACATTGCAGCATCTCTGCCTTAATCTCTGTGTGAATTTTGGTCAATGTGTTCACTCCGTCCAAACCAGTTTTACTTTAAGTCTTATTTTAACTTTGTAACAAGAAAGGAACTTGTTTGTAATAAAGGAATTTTAAATAAGGGAGAAGAGAAGGGGTAGTTTAGGAAATCTTTTTAGTGCCCCGTCCCCTAAAAAATCTATCATATAGGCAGATTTTTTTCTCCCAATACATAAGGTCAAACTTCTTGATGATATTTGATTTTTTTTAAAAGCTCTATCACTTGTTGAGGACTCATCCAAAGCAGCCCTACAATCCGCTTTTATTCTCCAGAGCGAAGGTGGCAAATGAAAGCGGGTGGGCCAGGTGGGTCATAGAGCCTTTGGGTGTCCTTGCACGATGAGGGAGCCAGAGGGAGTTGGGGGGCACCACTCAAGGGCACCTTCCTTCACGCGATTTCTGGTGTGTTGTAGAATAACACAAGCTTTTAACAGAAAGGAAGAGAGTCCCATCCTTCATAAAATTTGAGTCCCAGAAGAAACCTTAAAAATGAGGCCTAAATAATTTTTAAGGGCATGGAATGCTTATGATAATCGAACATTAAGGGGGAGAAAAAGTATGAGAAAAAGTACTGTACACACAGTATGATTTCACTCTGCCATATACTATGTGTACAGAGAAAGCAGAATATACCAAAATAGTAACGATGGTTTTCGCTGGGTGGTGGAGTAATAGGTGTTTTTAATAATCTCATTTGGACTTTTTTTTTTAATTTTATTATCTTATGTTAATCACCATACATGACATCATTAGTTTTTGATGGGGTGTTCCATGATTCATTACCTTTTTTCCAAGTTTTCTATACTGAGTATACATGACCCTTAGAATATGAAAAGAACGCTTAGAAAAAATTTAAAAGATGCCCAATCCAACTCCCTTCCCCATCATGGTATGGGGAAACCAAGGCACAGAGACACTAAACGATTGGTTCAACATCACACAGATACTAAATTGAGAGATCAGGAGCCAAAATGCTAGCAAAGACCTTGTTCTTCTCCACGGTTCCTATTAGAGAGTTTAGCAAATGTAGGGTCAGCCCTGGGGGAACTCACACCCACGCCACACACACATCCACACACACCCCTGTTCACTCCCGTCCCAAACTTCCAGAGTCAAAAAAACGCTTCTGGACCCTCCCTCTATTTTAACCCAGAGGGCTGGGGGCTTTTGCAGTCTCTAATAAGGGGAAAGGAACTTTTAGTTAGCATCTGAGATAGGCAGACACTGTGCTGGAAGTTTATAACTCACTGAAACCCAATAAGAAGAGTAGGGAAAAGGAGGGTCCAGAAAGGATGACTAACATTTGAACTCACAACAAACTCAGCCATAAGCCTGCTTCATCCCCATTTTATAGATGAAGAAACTGAGGCACACTCAAGGCCACCAGCGGCAGAGCTAGGATGCAGACTCATCCCAGGCTTTCTGGCCCAAGGTCCTAGGGGGAACCTCATTACCACTAAGCTTCACTGTTGTACCGTGTTTCAGGTGCCTATTGAAAAGCTCCATAGAGGGGCGCCTGGGTGGCTCAGTCAGTTAAGCATCTGCCTTTGGCCCAGGTCATGATCTCAGGGTTCTGGGATGGAGCCCCACCTCTGGCTCCTCGCCCAGAGGGAAGTCTGCTTCTCCCTCTGCCCCGCACCCCCTGCTCATGCGCACTCGCTCATGTGCTCGCTGTCACTCTCTCTCTCTCAAATAAATAAATAAAATCTTTAGAAATAAATAAATAAAAGCTCCAATACATTTGTGGAACACATGTAAATACCACAGATTGTGTCCTATGCCTGGGATTTCCGTAGGCTCTCAAACTTCACCCTGGAAACACCTGTCAGCTTAGCACAGATGGCCTGGCCTGCGTCCCAGGGTGATAGATATGATGCCAGATGTGGACATCTGGCCACTTCTGGGTACCCATTTACCTTTGTACAGGACATCCCCCAAGCTTGATGCCCTGTCAGAAGGCTGCTCGGGGAAGATATATACTGATGAGAAATCTCAGCCCCCAAATTCATTTTTCAAAGAAGCCGAGCAAATCTGGTGATTTATTCTCTGTCATTCTGATCCCAGCATATGTTCCACATCAGGTAAGTGAGATAGAAGGGATGGTTCAGCAAACAGTAAGTTAAAAGAAACCCTGTCAGGCTTCCCCTGAATAGCTGGGTTTTATTTAAAACCACAAAGTAATTAATTACATTGAGTAAAGAGCTCAGGCTCTCTCCTGCACACCCCTTCTCCAGGGTTTTCAGCAGAAGATGCTGGGCTTACATAATCGTACACAAGCCCACGCTAACTTGGGTCCGTGTTTCTTCCTCACTCTCTTCCTTCTTGTCTGCTGTTTTCCTTTAAATCTGAACCCCTCCCTGTCTCTCTCTCTCTGTGCGTCCGGCCCATGGTCCCTCTCCTAATCCCTTTCTCTCTCTGCCCTTCGCTGTGACTCCTGTGTCTGGTCCCAGAAGCACCGTCCTCCCTTCCACCCATAACATGGCTTTTCCTGTCGGTGCCTTGACGCCAAACTCAGCTCAGCTCAGCTCAGCACCCGACCCCCAGCTCTGCCTCTGGTGAATGACCTAGAACTTGTTCAACTTGTTCTCTCCATCCCTGCCAGCTCTGTCTCTTCCTGAAGGTACACATGATGGCAGAGCCCTCGGTTCAATTGATTGCGCTTGATCCTAAGAAGGGAGTGGTATGGCACGTGACCAGTTCGTGGCACCCGGAGCACCATCTGAGTAAGAGACCACTTTATGCTGACTGTAGCTGGCTACCGTATTGACTGTTGTGGCTGGGGTCCTGTAGATGGATAGATGGAAGGAAGGGAAGAAGAAAGGAAGGAAGGAGATGATCAGTCCATTCTTACATTCATTCAAAAAGCATTTATTAAGCACCTGTTGTACGCTAAGCTTCATGCCAGGTGTTGAGAATATGGACCTAAAATAAAACATGGTGCTGCTTCTCACCAATCTAGTCGGGGAGATACACATGCAAACAAGTGTTACAACAAAACGGGAGACTTGTTGCAAGTAGTGGTTGCGCAAGATCCGAGGTCTATGGAAGGACATGATAACATTGCTTGGGTGGGGTAGATGGAAGAGAGTGTGAAAATAGGTTTCCTGGGAGACACTTCTGCAGACAAACAAGGAGGGAAAGGAAAACAAGGAAGAAAATGGGAAGAGGAAGCATAGCCCTGTTCAAGACACAGAGGAATAAAGGGCTGAGTTCTCTTAAGAGACCCGCTGGTAGAGAAGGGCGGGGACAGAGTGGAGTGGGTGATGAAGCCACAGGGTCTCAGGAGCAGGTCATGGAGCCTTAGAAGCCTTACCAAGGAGTCCAGACTGAGCATCCAGTCAGTGGGAAGCAACCAAAGACAGAAGCAAGGGAATGACATGGTCCATCTTGCAATTTTTGATAAATCCCTCTGGCAGGTGTATAGATTGGCTGGAGACAACTGTCCAGGTAAGGAATGATAGGGCTATACACAGATGGCAGGGGCATTTGCAGAGCGCTGGCCACTGGGCTAGGTGCTCCTATACGTATCATCTCGTGTATGTTCAGAAGCACGTAAACAGCTGCATAGCTCATCACAGCAACACTGAGCACAGACATCTGGTAGGCTATCGAATACTAAGAATGTTAGTTCTTCTCCGCTGAAATGATATAGATGGGTCCTTTAATGGAATTGAAATAGCTTGTCTTGGTGTTTACACAGACTAAGTGATAGCTTTTGTTCAAAAAGAGCTAACATGGCACTCTTCATACCCCGCTTGTGGGAATCTGTGTTGGCACAGCCTTTCTGGAGAGCATCAGGGCCGTACTTCTCAAAACCTATGAAATATGCAACTTTTGTTCCAGCCATTTCTATTCTAGAAATTCAGACTAACAAAAAAATTGGGGATGTGTGCAAAGATTTAGCTAAAAGGATATTTATGGCAGCTTTGTTGTCATAGTAAAAGACAAATTGCAACAATTGAGGCGTGGCTTAATACATTCTAGCAGAACTGTACAGTGGCAGAGTCTTCGGCCATGAAATGCCATGGTGTGGAAGTATATTCAGAGACATGGAAAGACATTCACATCGATTTGGACCCTCTTCAAAGACGCAGTCTAAATGAAAATGGGTGATCACTATGCAAACACAGCTTCAAGACAAACTCCTTGCACTAGTTTCCAATGTAATTTTAAGTGAAAAAGCAAGAGACAGAACAACATATATAGTATGATACCATTTTAATTAAAAAGAAAAATATGCGCATGTGAATCTCATGAATATACAGCCCTAGAAAGGGCGGCGGGGTATCTACTGAAACGTTCTCTGTGTTTATCACTGTGGAGAATCATAGGGGGTTAGGTAATTTTAATTTAATCTTTTGGGTTGTCTCTAGGATTTTTTTAATGTTTTTATACAATGAGCATGTATTTCTTATATTAAAAAAAAAAAAAGAGGAGAATGGGGGAAGGAAGCCCATCATAGTCCGTACAGCTGAGCAGTGGGTCAGTCTGCCTTCCCCCATTGTTTCGTTTATTCACCCATCATGCTTGATGTACCGACTACTTCTAGGCGTCCTGGGATGTACCAGGGTTACAAGGATAATTAAGCATGGGTCTTGTCCTCTGGGAACTCACAATCTAACAAGGAGATTGATTAATAGGTGAATAGTTACAATGTTATAACCTGTTTTACATGTTATAATGGCATGATAGGTAGAAATATTTACGTGGTTTTGTGGGCTCACAGATGAGTCTGGGTTTATCTTGTAGGTGGTAAAAAATGACTTGCGTTGGGTTGCTACAGTTCTGCTCTCCACGCCTCTATCCTGGTCTGGTCTGAGAGTGGCTGGGAAAGAGGCAGCCTGGTGTTGGAGGTAGGGGATTTTTGCAGGGAGAGCACTGTGCCGGGAGTCAGCTCTAGCCCGGCCCTTCAGTTCACCCAGAAAGTCTTTGTCGTCTGTGGAGCAAAACTGTGGTGGGTGTACAAGATCTTTCTCTGTCCCCACCTACATTTCCAGCTTCACCTGTACGGTTCCCTTCATTAACTCCACATTCCTGCTTCACACCTGAACTGTCACTCCTTTAGACCTTCTAGACCCCTGAACAACTTGGTGCCTTTAAACACATTGTTCTCTTTACCTCCAACCCGGGGTTTTTCCACCTCTTGACAACACTGGCATTTGGGGCCAGATAATTCTTGGATGTGGGGGTCTGTCCAGGGCCTGTGCATCGGAGGATGTTTGCACCATCCCTGGCCTCCACTCATTAGATGCAGGAACGTCCCTCCAGTCATGGCAATCAAAAATGCCTCCAGACTGTGTCAAATGTCCCCTGGGGAGCAAAACTGTCCCAGGTTGAGAAGCACTGCCGTCACTGACCACGTGACCTTGGAAAGGTCAGTTACCATCCCTGAGCCTGAGCCCTCATCCCGAAAGCTGGTCCTTAAAAGTAGACGGAAGCTCCATACATCCCTGTGGTTCTGGCCGACCGAAGTTCTGTCAGCGTTTGCTGGGCTCCTGCCACATGCTCAGCATCACGCGTGGATGAAGGGGGCACTGGAAAAATCTTGTTCCTCGTCTCTCAAGTTGCTGGGGAAACAAAACCTGTATTTATCAACCAACGAACAAACCTTGAACTGCAGTGTGTGCGTGGAGTCCTGCTTTGAGGCCCCGAGCATTCCCACCCGGCAGTCCCCCTGATGATGCTGTTCCAGGGTCGTGTGGAGAGGAGACAGTTTTTCTCTTCACGTTTGAGGTGTGGTAACACTCACAGATGGCAGCGCTGAGGTCTCTCAAGAAGCCGCATGCGGCGTCTATAGTTGCAAATCCAGATTTCTGAGACCTCCCCACAGGCCTCACATGGACGTGGCTCTCCCGGGCTTCAGTTGGCCCACTCCAGGCGGGGCCGGCTGAGTGTAAGCCCCCGTCCCCAAGGCCCGTCCGAAAATGCTTCCCCTGGGGAAAAACAGCAGGGCATTCCACTAAGCAATCCTGGGGTTTTCTTTGGATGACTACAGAATTTTAATAGTTTACTTTTGCAACTCCAAAATCCTTGATTTGTCCCAGAGACTGGTTCAGCTCATGCCAGGGTTTTCCCCCAAGCTTCAGAAGGATGCCCTGCATTGGGTCAAGCGAGGGCCTATTGTTAAGAAAGGACTCAGTCCCTCTCAAGGGACCTGGGTTGACCCTAGTGTTTGCTCACCTGGTATTGAAACCCAAGGTGGACCCGGTCTCGAAGCTGGAGCCCTGCAACACCGGATCTCCTAAGATATATTGTTATGGCTCTGGTACATCCTCTCATCTGATTCTCACAAACCCCGTGAGAAGGTGACAGCCACTTCATTCAGCCAGTAGTTCTGCGAGGTTTCATCGCTTGCTGAAGATGGCTCAGAAGCCGGGACCCAAAGCCCAGATCTTCTGACTCTTTCCAGGGGTACTGCCTGGCCTCTCAGGAAGCTCCACCTGGAACACACATTCCTTTGCCCGGGCTCTTCGCCCCTCCCTGTGCGGAGTATGAAAAGAGCCACGGAGAGACCAGAGCCACTCTTGCAGTGGGCATGAGGGGGATTCCCTGTACACAAGGCTGGGCCACCTTCTAGAGGCCAGGGCCCCCGCAGAGCTGGCAGAGACACAGAAAAGCCCCCAAAGGGAAGGGTACTCCACAAGCCCCCAAGCCAGCCTAACTGCTCAAGGGGGGCTTCCCCAGGCCCCTACCCTGCTGCCTCAGGAGCCTGGCCCCCGACCCACAGGAAGGGTTGGTGTCTGTCAAGCCACAGAAGTCAGGGGTCTTGAGGCAGCCTGTTTCTCCAAGTTCTGCAGGTAAAAAGAACAGGGACATGGCCGGTGTGGTGTGTGAGAGAGCCGGAAACTTTCCTTGGAAGGAAGACAATTGGAATCCCACCCAGCCTGGCTCCCCCAGCTTGGTTCCCTCATCTAGAAGAAGCAAGTAAGAGCATTTGCCCCTCCAAGGTATCCGACCTAAAAATAAAAATTTAAAAATCACATCCACCAAATATATTTTCTAGTAGCTGGTCCACGAAAGGCAATTTTTTTATTAGGAAATATTTCTTGAGCACTTCCTATGCAGCAGGGTGAATAAGACAAGCTCAGTGCTGCCTCCATGGCCTGGAGACCAGGCTGGGCCCGAGTGGGCTGCTCAGGCTAGCTTAGAGGGATGGATTGGGGAAGCTCAGAGGAGGGGCACAGCTGTCATGGGAGGAAAAGGGAAGTGACACTGTCCCAGGACTCGTATTTATCTCCTAGGGAGGGAAGATGGGCACCTCCATCAAGGAGGTACCACTGCCGGCCTCCCTTATACCAAGTTTACTCTATCAGAAGTGTCCGTGCTGCTGGGAAAGATTATGTGACTCGGTGCTTAACTCAGTGGGACTGGGGAGAATTCCATTTTGCTGTCGGGCCCCAAGGTCCAATCCATCTGAATTTTTAAGCCGATTGACTCTTTTAAGTGAATGCATCTGGCAAGCACCTTCTTTTGCTTGCCTCTCATGGTTTTGCATATTTTTTTGGCATATCAGTTGGAGGTGAATGCGTGATTTCTAAGAATGAGCAGCTGTTCTGGGACCTGGGAGTTCGGTATGTGTTGTGTGCCCCAGTTGCTTAGAAATACTCCAGTGTCCTGGACAACTGGTTATCAAAAGCATCTTGAGGAACTCGGTCATTATTTTTACGAAGATGAACCACATTGTGGAGTGCTGGGGTCCAGCCGCGGGCCCATCCCGGGGTCCTGTGGGGGTTGGGAAGCTTACAGACTGTGTCCAGGCCTTGGTATAGAGCAGCACCTTGAAAAATAGAAGCTTTGCAGAGTGTGAGGCCCAGCTGCAGCTGGAGCCGGCTTGTCAGCTTGCTTCCCTGTGATGAGGCAGATCCAATTGGCTCAGAAGATAGGTCAGCGTCTGGGAGAGCGCCCTGCCCCGGAGAGATCCACCCAGCCCAAGGGCTCAGCTGTCCAAAGGAGAATTGTTCCAACTGGAGCTAAAAGAACTTGACGGGAGCCCCATTCTGCCTAGAGGGGAGACCCAGGTCGTACAAATGCAGTATTGGGGTATAGGAGTGTGCAACCCAAATCCACCCTCAACCCCTCACCCCCATTTGCACACTGCAAATACGCACACTACACTTGGCTTGAGGGAGGGCACACATGGTGTCCTGGGTATGGGTAGCCCAGAGCTCTGAAGACCAAAGCAAAATGCCATCATTGAAGTCAATCCTAACCGCTTCCAAGGCCTCCTCCACCACTGTATCTGAGGGCAAAGCCCATCCCAAAGGCCATGGAGGCCCCACTCTGCTGCCCAAGGGACCCAGTGCACAGGCTCTGGGCACCAGCTGGAGGCGACTGAGGTGTGACCATTAGCACGGGCTCCAAGTTCCTTCTCCCTCCTCATATACACGAGGCATTCCTTCCCAGGGCCTATTTTCTGCAGGGATTAGGGTTAGGTTTTACGGCCCTCATCCCGAACCCCCATCTCTACTTCCTACCCCTTTTTCATCTGTTTCTAAAAAAACATTAGTGTCTACTTCATTATCTTGACATGTAGGAGCCTGTACATAAGTACCTAAACAGAGTGCCAGCCACAGAGAAGGCATTTGGTGTAGGGGCTTTGGTGTTAGCTCTGTTACCTCCGGGACCCCCATCACTTCTGCCTCTGCTCAGAGGCCCTACAACCCCTCTCCCCTGGTCTCTTTCTTGTCTGTCAAGATATTTGGGGGCACAGGAGACAGGGAGGGTAGGGAGTGGACTAGAATGTGTCCTGCTGCTGAGGCTTTGGAAAGTCCCCAGAAGTATCCAGATAATTGAGAGTCACAAAAGTTTTCGCTTTCGTCGATCACTCGCTAAATACTTACTCTCTGTCAGGTTCAGTGTTAGGGACTAAGACTGTAGAGATGAATAAAGCATGCAGGTCCTGGGCTCCAGGGAGCTCACGGGAAAACACACACAGGTGCATGTGAATACACATACACACGGCTTAACACTCTTCCTATGACAAAAGCTAGTGCTCTCCCTATGAGGAGAACTGTGAGTTGTTTCCATGACTTCCACATTTCTGCCCTGACCTAGGTTCTAGGTTTTGCTCGCATATCTCATTGGGCTTTGCATTCATCAGGGTTCTTCAGAGAAAGAGAATCGACAGGATGTGTGTATATAGAGAGAGATAGATTTATTTTAAGGAATTGGCATACACGATTGCAGAACATGGCAAATCTAAAGTCTGCAGGGCTGGAGGCCCTGGGAGAGTTGGACTTGGACTCAAGTCCAAAGGTGGCCTGCTGGCAGGACTCCCTCTTGCTCGGGGGATATCAGTCTTTGTTCAACCCAGGCCTTCGACAGATTGGATGAAGGCCATCGCAGGTAGAGCACATTGGAGGCCATTCTGCTTTACTCCAAGTCCACCAACTTAAATGCTAATCTCATCCTAAAATACCTCCACAGAAATATCCAGAATATGTTTGACCAAAAATCTGGGCACCTTGGCCTAGCCAAGTTGACATATGAAGTTAACCACAGCCCTATCCTATCAGGAAACTAAATTGCAGTGATTTCAAAGATTCCTTCATTTCTAGTAGTTTAGGAGTCTAACAGCTCTGGTAAATGAGATGCAGACAGTCCTTCCCTGTTGGAACTTTCCAGAGAACCAAGATACCATTAGTGGTTTGCCCAAGATCCCTGATGCCACCAAATGATTCCCTAGCTTACTCCACATGACAGAACCTCAGGACATAACTTAGCTTGGTGGCCCAGTTCTAATGTTTGTGAGAATCATCTGGGGAGTCTTCAGTAAGCATGATCGTGATTCTGATAATGATCCTGATTCATTAGCTGTGGCATGGACACTGGGGTCCTGGACCTTAAAACCTGACCAGCAAGGAAGTAGCTACTTGGGACCTGAGAAGAAACACCCCAGGGCAGGAGATGTCAGGAAGCACCATGACTGCACCCCAGGAAGCTGCTCCATTAAGGAACCCCCAGGTGACTTCATCATGGGTGGTCTGTGGACACACTTAGAAATGCTGGCCAGGCGGAAACATTGAGGGACTGGGGATGTGTGCAAAGGGGATACATGCCTTTTGAAAAACAAATAAAATCAGTTAGCAGCTTGCCCTTCCCCTTTGCTCTTTCCTACCTACCTGAGTGCCTGAAGCTTCCTCCTCCTAAACCTCTTCTTCAGATTACAAGCCATCCCCGCAAGGCACGCTGACTTGAAACTTCATCTGCATACTTGTTCTCTAGCTTGGAAACGGTCTTAGCAGCCTCAAGTTTGAGGGTCTACTCTTGCCAAAAGAAAAAAAAAACAAGAAAGAATTGGCATTCTTCCTGAACCCCCCTACCCAAAATCTTACCATGTTTTTTTGTTTTTAATTTGTAGTACATCTTTCCTCCCAACTAACACTTGGAGATTTCATCAGACCTGCTCTGGCAGGTATAGTAGTCTAGAAGAGATGACAGCGGAGCCATAAATGAGAGCCTGCCCTGGTTCTGTCTGCCCAGGGAATCCACTGGAAGGTCCCTGCTCTCCAGGCAGGTGGAGAGACTGTGGTTCCCAGAAAGTGGCCCCTCCCTCCATCTCAGACAGGAAACAGGTGGAGAAGAAGGATTTTAGGGAGGCAGAACTGCATTTGAGGATATTATGATATAGCCAAGGCAAGAGGATGCTGTTTTGTCTTGGCGGGCGCTCAGCCTGTCAACAAAAGAATTCTAGAGACGGGTCTCGGATCTTTGTTTCCAGGGTGGATTCCTGCAGGACAACAGCCACGTCTAGCTGGATTAGTCTGGACCCAATCTACTGCTTCCCGTGACAATTTCTTTTAATAAAGATGTTGATTGACCACCAGATGATCTTACATTGGTCACTTCTAGTGTCTCATGGCCGCAGAGGAAGCCAGTCATTCATTCAGCACCAAGGTAGGCACGGGCAATACAGTGCTGAATATGAAAGACAGTGACACCCTACGCCCGTAAAGCCGACAACAGGGCTAAGAAAAGAGGCAAACAAGTAATGGACAAGTGGATAATGAATAACGGTTCTAAATACTGCGAGGGAGAAATGCAGGCAGCACTGTATAGTGGAGAAGGATAGGGACTCCCTGATCGGGCGCTTCAAAGTTGAAATCTCACTTCAGCCCAAAGGCCTCCAGCAAATCACTTAACCTCTCTAAACCTCTGTTTCCGCCTCTGTTAAAAAATAATAATAATAAAGCAAGAGGATACAACTTTGCTTGCCAATTTGGTTAGGGATGACCAAGATCATGAGAGGGAAAGCAGCTCGCGCAAGACTTGGCATATGACGCTTTATGGTAAAAGTCGGTCCCCGTCTCTGCCCCTTCCATCTTCAAGGGCCACTGACTGGCACTTCTCTTTCCCACCTGGGATGACAGGTGGAGCCAAGGCCCGGGCTTTGGGAAGAAGCCAAAGGGGGTTCTCCTCAAACATCATCTCCGACGTGGAGGTCCAAGGATGGCAGGTGACAGTTGCGGGACTCTCTCTTGCTCGGCATGACTGGGTGGAAATATCAGGTCATTCGAAACCTGTACATAACCAGCCGCCTCCGTAATTACTCGCAACAGGAGGCATGATGGGCTTCGCCTTCCATTTTATAACCATCAAGGCATTTTTTAAAAGAGTCTGTTAATTGCCACTTGCAGACGATTATTATCTATTCAGAATCCCCTGGCGCAAATGAATCACACCATACACATGTCTGAGCTCTTTCAACCCACTCACTGACCCCATGTGCCGCTGAGGCTCTAGTAATGAGAAGAGGAAGTGACTGGCTGGCAAGGAAGGGGCGGAAGCCTTGGGAGCAACCAGAAGGCTCTTCCGGGTGTCTGTAGGTCAGGGGGGGAATCAATGTATGATCTCTCTGGGGCACATTTAAGGCAGGACAAGAGAAAGGAAATAAATGGGTGGGTTCTGTTCATAACTGGAGAAGCAAGTGAGGCGGACTTTTGGCGAGCATGCAGCAGGGAGGCTCAGACTGCCCTCACCCAACTCAGGCTCCCTGGTTGCTTGCTCAGTGGCTGTTCCAAGTTGAACCAGCTCTTCAGACTCTGAAGGCTTTGAATTGGGGAAGGAAGGAAGGAAGGGAGGGAAGAAGGAAATAAGGAATGAATCTGGATGCACCTGCAAAGAGTCTAACCAGGAATTTTTTTAAAGATTTTATTTATTTATTTGACAGAGAGAAAGAGCACGAGTAGGCAGAGCGGCAGGCAGAGCGGGAGGGAGAAGCAGGCTCTCCGCTGAGCAGGGAGCCCGACGTGGGGCTCGATCCCAGGACCCTGGGATCATGACCTGAGCCGAAGGCAGCCGCTTAACTGACTGAGCCACCCAGGCATGCCTCACTAGGAATTTTTAATGGTTACTGCAAATCCTCCCATAGAGGGATCTGGAGAGAACAAAATCAATCAACATGGTTACTCACGGAGCTCTAGCTGCGTGCCCAGCACTCTGCCACATCAACCCTACTAGGTATGTATTATTACCCTCATTTTATAAATGAGGGATCAAGGCTCAGGGAGGTGAAGTCAGTTGCCCAAGGGTCCTACAACTCATCAGAGTCAATATTGAGACCCATCTCTTCTGATTCCAGAACCCGGGCTGGGAATGATTGTATTTTTCTGTGTCTTCCCTAGGACCCAGAGCTTATGAATTCACGAAGGACAAATCTCTACCTCCTCATCCTTCACAGGGCCTAGCATTGTGCAGGAGAATCAGGAGACCTTTAATTAAAAGTTGCTAAATGAAGGAAGGAACTAGGGGATTGAGAAGTTTGTCCATGCATTTCAGTGTTAAATGGAAATATGCAAAATGCATGAATATCATATGCAAATCAACTTCTATCATGCTCATTAACTGCCTGTATCAGTGTTATACTGGAGAGAGGAGAAGATTGCATGGTTTTCACTGGGGTGGGCTCCCCTTCTTGATGACAGTATCTTCCCAATCATGTCTCATGTTGACTTGAGCAGATATTGCAAGATTTGTATGACTCTGGCCTCTTTTTATCGTCTATCAAAATTCTATCCATCCTTTAAGATTTGCTTCCATGGAGTGTACCCTGACTACTGGCCCTTATCAAATCTATTAAGCCCCTACCGTGTTCCAGGCCCTTCGCTAGGGGAGACACATGTAAGCCGGTAATGGCAATGTATTAGACTTTGTGTGATATTAGAGGTGTGTATGAAGCATAGGATGAAGAAAAGGGAGGGAATGGCAGGAGACAGAGCCTACGGGAAGGTCAGGGAAAGCTTCACAGAGGAAGAGATTCCTGAGTTAGATCTCAAAATCTGCATGGGAGAGTGACAGGTAAACAAGATGCAGAAAGGAGAGCCCAGGAGACCAGCCTATGCAGAGGCATGGAAATGTGTGTTTTGGAAACTATAAGTACTGCTTGTTTTAAAAGATTTTGAAACACAAAGCAGATCGCATTACTCCTCTTAAAACACTTCACTGGTTCCCACTCACAGAGAAAGCAATGTCGACCCCTTGCCATGGTTGGCATGGCCCGCCACATTCTAGTCCTTGCCTTCTGCTCAGACATCATGCCGTGCCACCTTTTCCCCAGACTCATCAAGCTCCAGCCATGGCAGCCTCCCTGAAAGACGCCCAGCTCATTCGCACCTCCAGTCCTTCACACTTGCTGTTCTATCCCCCTGGAGCTCTCTGTCCTTGGCTCTACTCTCCCCCCATTTTGGGGAGAGAGCTCTCCCATTCTGGTCTCAACTCAAATGTCCTATCTCTATCCCATCCCAAGTACTCTTCTGACCTACTTCTAGTTACTCATTACCCTGTTTTACTTTCTTCTTTGCACTTTTCATTGTTTTAACCTATCTTACTTATTTCTTTATGTCTATCTCTTCTCAACACACTAAACCATGAGTTTATAAGAGCTGCAGCCTGCGTGACTGATTCACATGCATTCTCAGAGACCTGGGATATACAGTGCCTGCACATAATAAGCATTCAATATTTATGGAATAAGTGGATGGATGGATGGATGGATAAAATTTTTTTAAAAATTAGTGATAGTTACTGGACAAGGCTGATATAAGTAGCCATAAAGTTTTAAAGTTGGAGAGATATTCAGGGAACCGTGGATGCCATGAAGATTATTTGGACTTGATCCTATAGCTTTTGGGGACATGAGGAAATTATCATTATCACTAGATAATTTAATATTTGATTACCTCTTGCCTTGCATTGGCTTCTGAGAGTTTCTTATGCCTGAACCTGACCTCACCCATTAATTTGCCAGCCACATAGCACTAGTCAATTTTTTCAGAAAATTCTACTTAGTCTGTCAACATTCATGACTTTATGGGGTTCTTAGGGGCAACTTTCCTTTCTCAAACTTCTCTGGCACTAGGTCGAACATTGAAGAGGTTCTCAATGAACATCTGTACAGATTGAATGTCTGAGGTGGTCCTTTAAAACAGTAAAAAGAAAGAAATCGGAAGTCAGTCACAAGTGTTGGCGAGGATGTGGAGAAAAGGGAACCCTTGTGCACGGTGGGTGGGAATGGATATTGGTGCCGCCGCTATGGAAAAAATATGGACACCCCTCAAAAAATTAAAAATCAAATGATTTTGAAATATGATCCAGCAAAACCACTTCAGAGTACTCATTCTAAAGAAATGAGAAGTAACTTGAAAAATGTATGCATGTCTATGTTCATTACATTTACAATAGTCAAGACATGGAAGCTACCTAAGTGTCCATAGATGGATGAATAGATAAAGACGATGTGGTGTCTGTGTGCAATGGAATACTACTTAGCCTTAAGAAAAGGAAATTCTGCCATTGCTCCTTGAGGACATTATGCTGAATGAGTCTGACAAAGAAGGACTAATACCATATGATCTCACTTATATGTGGAATCTTAAAATAAAAAAAGAAAGAAATTTAAAAAGCCAGACTCTTAGATACAGAAAACAGATTTGGTGGTTGGTTGTTGGAGGTGGGGTAAGAGACACAAAATGGGTGGAGGAAGTCAAAAGGCACAAAGTTCCAGTTATAAAATAAATAAGTCCCGGGGGTGTCATGTATAGCATGGTGACTATAATGAATAATACTGTATTGTATATTTGCATATGCTAAGAGAGTAGATCTTAAAAGTTCTCATTACAAGAAAAAACATTGTAACTAAATATGGTGATGAAGGTTAAGACTTAATTGTGGTGATCATTTCACTATGTACACAAATATTGAATCATTATATTGTGCACCTGAAACTAATACAAAGTTTTATGTCAATTATACATAAATATAAGATTTATATTTATATATATACATATATGTGTGTATATATATACATATATACATATGTGTGTGTATGTATGTGTGTATATGTATATATATATATAAAATTAGGTTAATTGGTTTAAAAAAATTAAAAAACGAACATGTCCCCAGCACTTCGATACCACGATAATGTCTGGGCACTGGGCTCAGCTGCTCTGAGCCGTGTGTGTTACTCACCCCATTCATGGGCAAACCAGGGCTTGTAGAGAACAAGCAACCTAGACAAGCAGTGGGGCCGGGGTTCAGACCTAAGGCTCAGGACCTCTTCCATCATTCTTTGCTGCCCTGCAGTCAGTTGTCTGCCCACATTCCTGGCTTCAGCAGTCCCTGGGAATGTCTGTCCCAGAAGCAGTCTCAGGGGCCACAATGGAACCAAGAGCTCAGCAGGGCTCACTCAGGTCACTAGAGCCTGATCACTAATGACATGGGCTGCCTCTTGCCCCGAGCGTGCCACCAGCGCTCTCCCATCAGATTTGGTAGGACATGCCCTTGGCCTTTCAAGAGGTCGTTTGACCCTTGGGCTGGGTGCCTAGCAGATAAAGCTTAGAGAGGGAGGCTGATTCCTAGGCTTGCAGTCTCTTCACGTGTCCTACTATGTACCACCCGTCCCTCTGTCTCCCCACTTGAACCTGATACCCCTGGGAAACCCAGCATTTCCACTGATGTGCTTCCAGCATTGTTCCTAAACATCCACACGCAGCAGCATCTCCAGGAGCCTCGGGGAAGGACACATCTCTTTGTTGCATGAAACCTGTCCCCTGTATCTCTTACTGAATGTCCGTCCACCTTACCCCAGAAGCTGCCACTTCGGCACCCTCTCCTCCATACCTAGCCCTCAGTCTATGCACCTGGACTGGTCTCCTGTGGCCGGACAGGACCAGTGCTTTGTCTTTGACCCCAGCTCTCTGTGCCTCGGTTTGCCCACCTGACGGATGGAACAGTCCCTCTCTCCTACCTCCACAATGGAGTCCTAGGGACTAATTACTGTAAGCAAATCACTTTAATTATCATAATTATCAACAGCACTTTATGATCCCCAGTCAGAGAGATGATCATTAAATTTTGCAGCACCCCCCTTCCCCTGCCCAAGGCAGAAAGTTAATTCCATAAGTGCCTGTTGAGATTACAAAAGCCCCAACAAAGCACGTCGGTGAGCGTGCCCTGTTTGGGGAAATAATAATGGAATGGTACTGCAAGTTTCACCACGAGGCACAATAATCTCTTGGACGGTTCCCCAAGACCCCTGTGATGCCATCCCCTTCCCCGTAAACACACGTGCTGGTTCGGGGAGACACGGTGGCACGCTTGCTCATCTTCCTCATGGACTAAACGAAAATGAAGGAGGATTAATGCCACATCCCAGGAGGAAAAAAGAGGAAGAATGCAAAGTAACACAAGATTCTAGCCCTGCCCCTACTCTCCCCCATTTTTTTTCTTCTCTATGTAGGAGTGAGTGTTCTAATTCTGCAATGCTGTCATTACTGTAATGGGTTTGGCAGGCCCATATTATAGCGCTGAGGCTGTCAGCAATGGATGACACGCTGTCTGTTACGGGTTCCTACTGTTCTCAGCCAACCGAGGGCCAGGAAGACAGGGGAGGAAGGCGGGGGAGGAGGAGGGGCAGGGGAAGAGGCTCCAGTTAGTTTAGGCATTCTAAAACGTGATCCTTTTAACCCACTCACAACATTAGGGATGAAATGATACTAGAGTTCATGGAGGGCTGGGATATGGGAATTGGAAGTAAACAGCAAAACAAAGAGGTGAATTTACTCGGCTGAGAACAGCCTTCTAGTGTGGCCGATCTCAGATTGTTGGCAATGGATTCTGTAACATAAAGTTAAAAGGGAACTTATCAGGGTGTCTGGGTGGCTCAGTCGGTTGAGCGTCCAACTCTTGACTTCGGCTCAGGTCATGATCTCAGGGTTGTGAGATCGAGCCTGGTATCGGGCTCCACACTCAGCAGGGAGTCTACGTGAGATTCTCTCCCTCTGCCCCTTCCTCCGATATACCTCTCTCTCTCTCTCAAATAAATAAACAAATATTTTTAAAAATCTATAAAATGGAAACTATAGAGCCCTGGATTTGGGGGCTTGGCCAGAGGAATGCTTCCCTATTCAGGGAGCAAATTAAAAAAAAAAAAAAAGATTTAACTGGGAAAAGAAATGGTTAACGTAAACCTTGTTGGAGTACCCAGCCCTACTCACTTTCTCACATTTCAGCCAGGCTACAGGATCCAGAAATAATTCATCACCCTGAGGAGAGAGTTATGTTTAACCGTCCCAGCTGAGGTCAAATTTGTCGTCATGTCACTCCTTCTAAAACTGCCTGACTCCCTTTGCCTGAACTTGGACCTCATTAGAGGGAGACAATGAAGAAAATTGTAGGAGTGCCCTCTTCCCAGAGCCCCAAGGAAAAGGGTTTTCTTACATGAAAGTAACTGCAGAAGTAAACAGTGGTGACCCGGCAATTATCAGAACATTGTTGATTCCATAGCTAAATGTGGAGCCACAACCCCACGGAGACACAGTGCTACCCACACCTCTGATCAGGAAGCCATTTGCTCTGTGAGGGCCAGCTGAGCAGCTGCGGCTGTGGGCTTGCTCATTTTGATGCCGCTCTTGGTCCTCAGGAGGACTTGAGCAGGGTTGGCATGGGGCCTTTGCTCTACTCTGCACTGCCTACAGTTGGGAGCCTCCCTGGAGCAGAGAAATGCCAGGATGAGAGTGGGGAAGGGCACAGGGGCTTCGCTTTGTGGGATTGGAGCAAGTAGATAAATCTGTAGATGAGCCTGAAAGCAATTCTCCTTAGGGCAGCCCCGCAAGTTTGTCCCTTGTCATGGTCTCCCATTTTACAGATGGGAAAACTGACACCTAGTCGCTAAAAAGAGTTTGCAAAACCGTGGGATATGGTTGGGCCAGGGGTATTTGGGGACCATGAGGGGCTTCTCAGTTACCAATCTGTGGTCACAGCAGTTTTGAGCATTCTAGATACTTTTATCATCCTCTGACTTTTAAGGAATGGCTTCCTTCTTTTATCTCTAGAAATGCCATGATTGTCCCCCATGAGCTGTCTCCAAGCTGATACCTTTTGCTTTCCGTTACTTTGTATACTGTTTGTCCCTTTGAATTCTTCACACCAGAGCAAGGCACTCTTGTGCTTGACAAAAAGAGCTGAGACATGGAGGCAAATGACATTTGGAGATAGCTCATGGAAAAGGACCGAGGTTAGGAGTGTGGGGCTTTGGACCCAAGGTCCTGTCTGAAGAGGAGCTACCCCTTTGAGACTGACGTAGGACCACAGAAGTCGCCACATGTATGGATGGGGCCCCAGAGACTGACTGCACAAGCCCGAAGCAGCTGAGTAGTATGTTCCACTCGTGTGTGACATGATAAAACCTGCGTGCAGGGTCTACCTTCCCAGAGAGCAGAGAAGTGATGAAGGATCACATAACCTGAGACTCCTAGAGCGAGTGGGGAGTTGTTTTAAGGGTTGAGATCCAGTGGTCACTGGCTCCCTGAGGGCTGAGGAACCTCGTGAGGCAGTGGGGTGTCATGAAGAAGGAGGTGGGCATCAGAGCTGGATCGGAAAGAAGGTTCTCAGTGCCTCTGGAAAAATGTCTCCGCAGAGAGTGTGACACAGGCCTGAGTCCCCACCCCACCCCGCCCCCACCATTGGAAGGACAGATCTCTGTAGGTTTTATTTGAGCAGAGCACAGCACAATACAATCATTTTCCCCTATCTACATCTAGCTAGGAAGGAGAGGGTGAGAGGCATGAGGCATGACAGAACCAATATTCGCCAAGGCTGGAGGCACTGCTGTTGGCCCGTTGACCAGAATGACTTGCTGTCTGATGCCTTTCATGGAGAAACTGAGTTATGTTTCGTTTTGCCCCAGGGTATGTGGGTGAGTGGGTTAGACAGGGGGAAAGTTAGCATTTTATTCATTCTGATCTGAATCCCTTTTAAAACTCAAATGGCATGCATAATCTTCCCCTTAATTAAAGCTTCTGAAATATCACTGGGCATCTGGATCACCCCACCTTGCCTTGGCCTCTCTAAGGCGGGATGATGGGAGAGCTTTACTGGAGCGGGGATGGGGCAGCAGGGCAGCAGGGAGGAAGATACGGGAAAAGAGAGAAAAGGTTCAAGAGGCAGAAGGCAAGGCAGTGGGAAGATCTGCTGGAAACTAAGTGGGAAATGTAATTGGGTAGAAAAGGCAGAGGGCGCTAGAATCCACTCATACCTACTGCGCGCTATGCCCGCGCATTCCCTCCCCACATTTGCGCATGTGAGGAGGGGGTGTTTCTATTATCCGGACTTTACAAGTGAGGAGACTGAGGATCGAACGCTTGGAAACTCATTCAGGGTCAGACAGCAGGAATGAGGGGGAGCAGGCTTCGTGGCACACTCACCTCCTGCCAAACCCCACCTGCGCTTTGGTCCCTCAACAGGGACACATTTCTTAGGTAACTTACGAGGCTATTCCACGGGCGCTGTGTATATGCCATGTGGCTGTAGAGGGACTAGACTCCTCAAGAGAAGGACCCCATCGTCTGTAACCTCAGTGATGCCCCTCGCCCTCACCACCCTCCTGCCCTCTCCTCCTTCCCCTGCACCAGGCTCTGTTCAATGCGGAACAAAAGACGAGAAGGGAGAGGAGCTGCCGAGCCCTGAGCGCAGATGGGGGCATTCCTGAGGTTATTTGCTTCATGTACTGAAGATGACACTGCAGCCACAAGGCAGGTCGTGGAATGGTCACTTTCCGGCATGCTGAAGTTGGCAGGAATTCCAGAAATCATCTGGCCTGACTCGCTCCCTTAGCGCCAGGAGGAGGGGAGTTGTGCAAGACGACACAGCTGGAGCACGGCAGAGCCAGAATCAGCTCTTAACCCAGCCCGGCCCTTTTTCCTCTCTGCTGCACGTTAAGAGGAAGGTGTGTGGAAGTTGGGCTGGTCCTCCTGGGCTGCTGCCCCTGTCACACTTTCAAACTTGAATCCTAAGAGCCCTGAGTACGAGTGGCCTCTGAGAGAGTATCTCCAGCGCTGTCAGCCACAACCAAAGAAAACAAAGAAACAGAGCAGAAATTCAGGGCCAACCATGGGCTTGTTGCAAGATGACCCCAACTTCCATGGCATTTTGTCCCGGCTCCTACTTGACTTTTGGCCAAGGAGAGCCTGCTGAGCAGGTTGATAAAGGAGAACATGACAGGAGTCTCCACTCCCGGGCCCTCCACTGACAATCGCCATAGCAAAGGTCTCCAGTAGGGTCATGTGACAAAGGCCCAGCTTAATCTTACAAACCAAAGTAAAAGTTCATTTCTCTGTCATAGGCAGTCAGCAAGTGGGTAATAGAGCATGACTCCCAGCTCTGGTCCACAGCAATTGCGCCCGCTCCCACTGTCATGCCCAGATTTCAGTCAATGGAAAGAGGACACGCAGAAAGGAAGCATTTGTCTCTTTCTTTCAGGGGCCTCGTCCAGAACTGGTGCACATCCCTTCTGCTCAGAGCCCTTTGGCCAGGACTTGATCACGTAGCTGCAAGGGAGGCTAGGAAATGTGGCGCTTATTCTGGGTGGCCATATTTTCTCATATTCAGAGTGTCCTTTGCTAGTAGCTAAAGAAGAGTAAGAGAATGGACAATAAAAGACAGCTGGTAACTTTTGTCTCAGGGGATACTGTTTCTAATGAATGCTGCCCGTCTGCCTCGGCAAGCCAGCGCAATCCCGTGCCCCAGCCAAGGGGTCCTGCTGCAGGACATAGCATTCACCAGGGGAGCCAAGCAATGAAAGGTGAGCAAGCCAAGATGAACCACCAGGAGACCCAGACGAAATTCAATTATGGGAAATTCAGAACTGCAGATCAGAAAATGAGATTGAAAGCAGGGAGCTTCCTCCTGGGGAGGCTTCCCAAGAGATTTTATAGTAATGAAGATAAAACCAAAAAGAAATAGTGCAGATGATAATTCTGCTCAAGCCCCCAGGGGCTGAGTGGGGAGCCCACTGGTCTACCTCATAAGATCTAGTGATATACAGAAACTACCCGGTAATTACATTTCTACAGGATTAGTCCACATTAAGAGCAACTATGTCCCAAAGTAATAACAGTATGTATAACCAAATAATCGGCTCTGTGAGTTAGGCTTGCATTTACTTTCTAAATCTCTTCCTATTTACTAATCTTGACACCTCAGGGCATTTACACGGAAGGGTCTACTGCTAACCTCCCATTGAAGAACAATGGAGCAGGTTGGTTTGCTCCCAGGAGGTAGGAGAAAAGGACTCTAGACACTGCCCTCTGCTGGTGATCTGCAGGCAAGTCACCATATGCCGCAGGCCTCCATGTGTCAAAAGGTCCTGGAGGATGGTCCTCCACAGTCTCTTCCAGTGATCCTCCTGGAGGGTCTGTCAATAGCCCTTGCCTGGGAAGAGCTCGGGGGCCTGACAGTCTGATTACCATCCCTCTTCCTTTGGGCCCTGCATGGCCCCAAGCTCCTGTCAGCCCCATCGTTGCCCAGAGCTTCCATTCCTTTTCCAACTGGTCAGGACAGGGATTCCAAACCCTAGCCAGCACTGCAGAAGAAGGGGTGGGTTGGAGGAAGTTGGCCCCCTCCATGCCCATCCCTGTGTCTCCCATGGTCCAGCATCAAGGAATGGGTAGAGCAAGTGACCTTCAGCTTCTCACTTCCAATTAGAGTTAACAGTATCGGTCCTAGAGTGTGGAAACGGACAAGAGCCTAGGACCTTTCTTACCCTGAACCGGACTGATCAGCCTCCTTTAACAATAATTCCTGAAATGTGTAGAGCACTTTCCAGCTTGTAAGGCATGTCCACACCCACTGTTTCTCTGAATCCTCAAGACAATTCTGTCAATAGGTGTTATCATCGGTGGTGCCTGGGTGGCTCAGTCATTAAGCGTCTGCCTTCGGCTCAGGTCATGATCCCAGGGTCCTGGGATCGAGCCCCACATCGGGCTCCCTGCTCAGCCGGAAGCCTGCTTCTCCCTCTCCCACTCCCCCTGCTTGTGTTCTCTCTCTCGCTGTCTCTCTCTGTGTCAAATAAATAAGCAAAATCTTTTAAAAAAAAATAGGTGTTATCATTCCTATTCTATTGATAAGGACACTGAGACTCAGAGATAGAGGAAGTGTGCCCAAGGCCATAGCACCTAGTGAGTGATGGAACTAAGACCAAAGCATGACATCTGGCTTCAAATCCTAGACTTTTTTTTTTTTAAGATTTTATTTATTTATTTATTTAGAGCGCATGACCGGGGTGGGGGGGGGAGAGGCAGAAGGAGAGGGAGAAGCAGACTCCCCACTGAGCAGGGAACCTGATGTGGGACTCGATCCCAGGACCCTGGGATCATGACCTGAGCCAAAGGCAGCGCTTAACCAACTGAGCCCCCCAGGCGTCCCCTCAAGTCCTAGACTTTTTCTAGTATTTCATAATGGCTTCCTAATTCCTAGCAGATCCTGAATAGACCTCTAGCACTTACCCATGTCCTGCTATGTGATAGTGCTCTTATGTAGCACGAATTCTTCCAACCATAGTATAAGCTCAGTGAGAACAGGCATGGATTCATAGGTGCTTCTTTATGTCATTCGGGCATCAAACTCAAGACCAAACAAGAAAGAGGTTCTTGAAAATGAATGAGATAGTTGCTGATGGTCCATAGAAATGCAAACTGTAAGAACACAATGGAATATAACACTCTGAAGGAGCCAGCTACCAGGAAGAAGTGAGGACAAGGCAGGTAGGCTGGTCAGAGAAAGCTCCCACTCTCTATGAGAGGTCTCACCTCTCCTCCTGCTGTTAGAGCTCTGTCTGAATCCGATATGATGATCCAGGCTTCTCAGTAGGGGGGCAGTGAACAATAAATAGGAGCCACGAGTTGGCAGCCTCCCAAAATTCCAGCATGGAGACCTATGGCTGACCCCCAGACAGAGAGAGTAGGGAGGAAAAGAGAATCTCAGGATTGTCAAGACCATGTCTGGCACATCTTAAACACCCAGTAAACATTTGCGATTCAATGAGTGGGGAGCAAGAGCAAAAGGTTAATGGGGATAAGGAGAGCAATACTAGATAAAAATCAGTTGCAGGGGAAATCTCCGAGGTCTTTCTGTCTACCTAGGGAGTCTGGGGGTAGGCGTGGGGCGCCTATGGACTCTAGGCCTATGTTTGGGCTAACTCATCTGGTACTACTTCCCAGTACTTTCCCATCTTGGCCATTCTTCTCTGAAAACACCTCGTCCTATCTTATTCTGGATGTATTGCCCTACCCCCAAAGAGAACAGAATCTCTCATCCTTCACTTGGAGAGACTCTATGGATAACTGTAGCTCTTCAGAAAAGCATCTTTCTTTATTGTCTGAATAGAAAGATGTATGAAACGTTAGATATATTTATGTCCAATGCTTATAGTCTGGCTTCTTTATGGTATAGAAGTATCATCTCTGGCAGTACTTTTATAGATAGAGCTAATGAGCCCTTCCTTCTAGAAAATTCTCTTTAACAGCAGGTCATCCTCCTGGCCAGCACAATATATGTTGTTTGCTATTGATTGCCAAAGATTTGTCTTTTATCACTAACCTCCATCAACAAAGTTTCAGCAGTCACCCAGAATATATACATTTCTATGTGAATTATATCCATGTATTCCAGTCCTAGTGTATTATAGGCATTAAAAAAACCATTTCTGCAAAATAGGCAATAAGGAATTAAGAGAGAAAATACTTTCTTCCTGCACCCCAAAGGGTCAAATAACTTCCTGTGGTGCACACAACCCACTTTGGAGGCCACTGGCTTACACAAGATGGCACCCGATGTACCCAAAGTGAATATAATCAAAGAAGCACTTTTGTTTTCTTGGGTAGTTCCTGTGTTCCAAACCAGTCCTCAAACATCTCACTCTAAAGGGTTCCACTCCATCTTGTAAGGGTTAAAAAAATAACAACATGCCACACTTCCCATCAGTCAAGGCTTTTTTGCCACAGAAGCAGTTCTGAGGGAGAAATTGTCATCTAGCCCCACAGTTATGCAAATGTGATCGTTATTTTTGACACTGGTAAATAATAGTTCTGTATGCAGAGACACTGTTTTCTTACCTTATCATGCAAGGTCTCAAGTCATAATTTAGATGTTCTTAAGTGATTAGCATTTTGGGGCGATGGCAAGCAATTTGTGCAGTGTTTCCCATCTATCTTCTACCTCGAAAAGGTGATTAGCACTTGGGGGGATGGGGGGCATATCTAACAAATTGCTTCTCTGATCAAGGCAAATCAAGCTGTCTGATGGGATGATTGGCTGAAATATGTATACAAGCCATAGCCTGGGTTGTCCCGTGTTCGCATTAGAATCAACAAAGGCTGCCTTTATCAGACATGTATCTATCTGACTTCTCTTGAGGTGGTGTGAAGAGTGAGGGGTTTACTACCCCTCAAAATAGTATTACTACAAATTATTTGATGCGGAACAAAAACAGAATGAAAATATACATGTGACGTTGGTAATACAAGCATAGTACTGTGATAAAAATCTTTAGAAGACTGCAAGACAGCATTTCCAGCCCCCTCTAAAAATAGCTAATTGAGAAAGATTCCTTTATGCTAATGCTCTTAATTGCCTGGGCAGCTTTATAGAGAAGTCAGTTAGTTACTGGCTAGTACTTTGAGAGTCTTAATAGCCAAAACCAGGAGCCCAGTTAAATAATTTCACAGCGGGAACCCTGGTGCCTTCCTGTAAGGCTGTACTGGAAGTCTTTCTGGCTAATTAGTGAATCACAGCCATCATGCAAATGAGCACCTCCTGATTGGCAACAGCTTATATCTTTCTCCACCACCCATGCAAATGAGGCCAACAGCATGGTTGTAGTCCAACGCAGAATGAGAGAGATATAAAATTTTAGAGCCCATCTCCTTCAGAGATCACATGGTTGAACTTCCCAATTTATTAGATAAGGAAACTGAGTCTTCAGAGATTAGGATCCTTGCCTTGAGTTCCTTAGTTAGTTAGCTAGTGACAAAGCCAAGCTTAATTCCAGGCTATTTTTTTAAAATTTCCAATAGTCTCTTTTTTTCCCCCCTCCTTTTTTATTTCATCTTATAAACTTGGAGATTTTGCCCACAGAAAACCATGAGGTTCTATTATAAGAACAGGGAGACTAAGATTGATGTAATGAAGTATCACCAGACCAAGGTTTGAAGGCACCCAAGGACCACAGGACTCATGCCCATCATGTGAAGCTTGAGCCTTTTCCCACGGGAAGACTCCTGTGTCTTCTAACGCCAGAGGGAAAGGACGTGAACGTGACTTTCATGAGCCCTTGAAGCACCTTCCCCACGTTAGTTAGGAAATCCCTGAGGTTTTTCTGTATTCCCCTAGGGGTCTGCGCTGAGGCCTGTGACTTCGGTCATAGCAAATTTGTATTACATTCTAAATTGTTGGAGCTGTGAGCGCCTGGGTGGCTCATTTGGTTAAGCGACTGCCTTCGGCTCAGGTCATGATCCTGGAGTCCCGGGATCGAGTCCCGCATCGGGCTTCCTGCTCAGCGGGGAGTCTGCTTCTCCCTCTGACCCTCTTCCCTCTCGTGCTCTCTATCTCTCATTCTCTCTCTCTCAAATAAATAAATAAAATCTTAAAAAAAAATAAATTGTTGGAGCTGTCCTTTTCTCTCCTTTGTGCTCCTTTTCTTTTTTTTTTTCCTTTTCCCAATTCCTTTGTAATCATCTCAAAGCCAAGTGCTCATTTCCACCAGAACTTTAAACATTGTGCCTTTATGTAGCACAGCTTTTAATTTTCCTTCCTAACAGAAGTGATTGTTTATGTTGTAAATGCCACATTTGTCTCCATGAACTGGAGATGGGATTGATTTTCATTTCAGAAATTTCACAGCTTGCCCCAGAACTTTATGCTTGATTGCCTATGCTCAGAAATGCATGGGCTTCTGAGAGGTTCAGAAATGATGTGTGTAACATGGCACATAAAAATGTGAGAATTGGAGCTGCATTTTGGGGGAGACAGCCCCCTGCGTCTCTGTAGCTGCGTCTGGCCAGACACTCTTGGTATCCAATGCTTTGAGTACAGGTGACATCCTCAAGAAACAGACTTTCAGTCCCAAGGCAGCTCATCCACAGTACCGCTGACTTTCCCTGCCAGGAGGCTCTGGAAGATGTGTTCTTTGATCGCTTCTTTCAGTGAGCACCTGCCCAGAACTGCTTAGGCAGGGTAGGAGTCAAAGGAGGGGTAGCCTGCACCTTGAGAAGCTCAGAACTAACTGGGGAGAGAAAACACAGGGTACCACCAGCGAATTTGTCAGACACTTGTGGATATACTCCAAACCGAGTTCAGAGTGTACACGCCTCCAAGGAACAGGAAAACTACACAGGCTCATCGGGACTGGAGGTGGAACGGAAGGCAGATGTCAGACTGACCCAGAGGAAAGGTTTTATTTTTGTTTTTCTCTCCCCTGCCACCTACAGAGCTGCAGCCCCCTCCTCCTTGGGGAGACTGTTGCATTTAAACTGCTGAAGCCAACGCGACAGATGGTTCCACTCTCTTCCAGGGATGCGAGATAATGCCAGTGGTGTTCCACGGGCCTGGACCCATGCTACATCTGGCCTGGTCTCGGTCAGCTGCTGACCTGATCATCCACAGGACCCCACTTCCAGGGGTCCTGCGTACTTTCCTGGCAAGCCCCTTCCTCTTCCTGAACGCCTCCCAAACTGGAGTTTTTAGAACACGGTTGACAGTCAATACAGAATAGTTCAGATGTCCACTATCATTCTGTTGACCATTTATTGCATTTGACAGACCATTTCAGAGGGTGTACATTTAACTATGGGGTGGGCACAATAACATCTCAGCAGCATATAGTTTACATAGCAGAGTTGGGGTGGTGTAGGCTGCCGGAGAACATTAAGGGATCTTATTTTGAATGATTACCATCATTGTTATTATGAACATTTCTACTTAATTATGTCTAGCTCCATCGAGCTATAAATATGTATATATTAATGTTAACAATATAAGCTTTATTGGCCAAAGACATAATCGGTGATTAAAACAGAAATCTCCTGATATGTCTAAAACTGCTACCCTAAATTTATGATAGAGTATAAAAGAGCTCCGATTCCATTGCTAGTCCATAAACGAAACTTTTTTTTAATATATATCAAGATAACAACTGAATGCTATGTAATATTCCTCAGTGAGGCTCCCAGATTGGGTGGCTGGGTCATTAAGGCTGGTGGGTAACACTCTCTGTTTCTCTCTCTCCCTGTCTGTCCATCTGTCTGTCTGTCTGTCTGCGAATGGCAGATGGCAAGGACATATGCAGGGTAGGAGTGAGGGAGCGGGAAAAACTGCAAATAAGTGGCATGGAGAAGAGTTACTTGAAGCTGTCAGGGAGAGACATGTTGACAGGGAGAACTGGGATCAGGGACTGCCAGGGGGACGCTCTGGAGCAAAGGGGGTGGGGCTGTGAGTTGGGTACAGGGGTTGGGGAGGCAGGGTCACTGTGTAGACATTTTCCTGTGCAGATCATTTTCTTCTCCTTATCTGTTTTTTGTCTTGTTTGGGTTTTCTTTTTTTCTCTCTTTCTCCTTTTTTTTTTTTTTTCTTTTCAACTTGCTGGTGTGTTTCTCTTTTAAAGAGAGCAGGGAGAGGAGGGAGCTTTATCAAGCCGAGTTCTCATTTTGCATCAGAGAGCCGTATTGATTTTTCCACCCATGACTGCTGAAAATTAGAATTTCTTCATGAAGCTGGGTTCTTTTCTTGTCGTGTTCCTTATCTTTTTAAATATGATTACCTGCACTTCAGGGCTTCATGGCTAAAATCATAATGAACTTCCCCACCCATCTCAGCGCCAGGGACCAAGAAGGAGTGCCTGAGGCCCATGGTTGTGGCTGTAGGAGGGCCGGCCAGGGCCTGGTGCTGGAAGAAAATTTTTTCCCTCTGGTTACTTAAGGCCCTATCTTTGGGCCACAGGTTTATTGACTTACTACTAATTTTCTTGTCAGGATAATTCTTCCAATCAAGATTTAAAACAAACTAGGAGGGTACTAAAGTGCTGGAGATTAAAGCCTAATGCTTTTTTTTATTATTATTTGATTAAGACACTCTTATCTGGGTTCTTTGGGCCCAATTTAAACTTGGCACAAACCTTCCTTAAAGGGCCAGGCTTGTTTGTTTCAAGCAAACACTTTTCCTTCACATCTGCCTCCCCTACTGTGTATTTGCTCACTAGGAAGAAGATATAGATTATTCCCACTGCATCAACTTTTAGGCAGCTGCTCAGTGCAATTTTCTTCAATGTCCTGCCATGGAAAAAGAGACCAGTCATTTCCTAAGTGGTGATTTGAGGTGACCTATATTTTAGGAAACTGTTGGATTCACCAGCGGCTCTCTCCTACCAACCTGTAGACCCAAAGCCTTTAACAGAGAACTGCATTGAGAGGAGAGACTACTGAAAAGGGGAAGATAATTCAGGAAGAACACAGCACAGTCACCTGACACCACTGGATGCCCAGACTCACCAGGACTTTTTAAGGGGATTTTTTTTTCATTTACTTCTGATCCCCATACTCTGCTTCTCAAGGGATGTTGATCCCCTTCATCAGGATCTGGTGAAGACATTACCTACTAGACAGCCCATAAACTGAGTAGACTTCGCCCCTCCCCTTCTGAAATGTTCTGTGCATGTTTATCAGCACTATCAAAAGAAAGCTCTCGAAGTAAACAGCCAGCCTGACTATGTGGTCTGAGTTGAAGACCAGAGACAGACGAACAGAGAGCGTAAAGTTAGAGAGGTAGGTAGGTCCCGGGGATTTGTTTTCAGCACTGAACATCTTTATTTCCCATCAAGTTTTCTTTTAGTCTTGCTTTCTATTAAAAGTCTTCTCAAAGCTAATGCAATAAATTTAGATCTGTAGCCAGATGCAAAGCAAAACTTTTGGCAGGAAATACTCTATCAAAAGACATTGCAAATGAAATATGCTCTCCCTTGGGGATTATTCTACAGTTTAATTTAATTTGATATTTCAAATTAAATTAATTCAAATGGTTATGCAGTTTCCAGGGAAAAGAGACTTCATTTATGATGTTCTGCCACCAAATTGTTTAGCAGCCATCATATATCTTACATTGTTAACTAAGAAAGATAAATAGTGACAAGGTAGGCTCTTACCCTCATTTCTCAGTCCCAGCCTTAAATTGAACACAAGCAAATCCTCCAACACCATGTACTCCCTTATTGGGTCGCTTAAATATTTGTTAAGAACATTATAGTTAAGACTAATACTATCTGTGTACCCTTCTATCTAATCATTTCCGAGCATGTAATGAAAATGCACAGAGCCTCATGAGAGGAACAGATGTGACAATTCCCATTTGATAGACCAGGAGACAGGTGGCGATGGGATTTGCCCAGCCTCATACAGGGGACTCCGGAGGAGAGGTAGGAGCTCAGATCCAGTGCCCAGGTTCTCAGCCTTCTGCTTTATCAGGCTATGCTCCCAGTTTGTTCCTCCTCAGTAGGTCTTCATATAATCTGAACTAGGTCTATACTGTCCAAGAAATTAGAAAATCGAGTCGTTACTGAGTAAATGAATCAATGTAGACATTCCATCTGGAGAGGTGGGGAGAAGACTCAGGTCCCACAGTAATCTTTTAATTACTTTCATTTTTAAAATGATCACACAGCAAAATTGTCCCTTTTTTTTTTTTTCAGTTATCTTTCTCCCCACCCCACCCCACCCAACACACACACATACACGATTTAGGCTACCAGCATTATTCTGCAAGTATGGATAGCCGAGAAGGGGGCCCTATGTCCCGTGGTGCAGGATGGAGGTTTTGGCTCCCTGGGATAATTAAAGGACCTTTCTGTCTTGTTCTGAAAAGTCTAGCTTGCCGAGAACCAGAGAAGGCACAAACCCTCTGAGGCAGCGAGTGATGCTTTGGTCTCTGATGCTAGGTCGCTTTAATTTGAGAGGCTTCCTCTGATGTAGACAGTAGGCAAGCAAACATTTACCAACATGTTATACCTCAGGGAACTTTTTTTTGCCTGTTTTCTTCTTTCTTTTATAGAGCAGGTTTATTGGATGTACACTGTTCCTTGAGTCCACTGATGTCATGTCCCTAAACCCTCATGTCCATACTGACTGGAGGAAGGCAGAACCTTTGGTGGAGGGTTTACATCTCTGCTACAGCCTTCATACCCACTGGCCACATGGAAACTTCAAGGCTTTTCTGCTAACACAGAATTTAATATTATCACAAGAGACTCTGGAGGAGCACAGAAAGCTAGATTGACTGCAGTTCATTGCTACTTTCCTCAACAACAGGTGAATGTTTTAGATAAAAAAAGAAAGAAAGGGGTTTATCTATACCAACATCTCCTCACCACCTCCAACACCAACACCGCCCATTCCAGCCCCATTTTCTCCTAAAACCCACAAGGAAACATGTAGAACCAATTATTCTTTTTCATACTCTCCCCTTCAGGGGTAGAACCTGGAGAATCCATGGCTTTAGATTTCTTTGTCAGAAGAAATGGAATTTGCATTCCTTTGGCATGCGAACCTTTGGGTGGGGGCAGGGGAAATATTAATCATTAGAACAATGATGATACTTTACACAATAGATGTTTGTAATTTGTACCTAAACTTGAAAGTGTTCAGTGTTCTATAGTTCTGTGTCCGTTTTCAGGTACAACACCCAGTGGGCTTATTCTTCTGTAAGGGTAATGCTATTATGCAATCATTATTATTAGCACAGTAATGATCATGTTAATTCTACAGCTACATAATTAACTCACCAACCAGTTAGCACCTAGGATCTCTTGGACTCATAAATACCTAACTAATCCTGACAATTTGTAATCATTTCAGTTCTTAGGAGAAGAATCTACAGAATCCCAAAGCCAGGAGGTTCCTAAGGACTATAACTAGTTACATGGCTATGACCCTAGCCAGCCAGCTACTTGGTTTAAGAGAATTAATAACAGCTGCAACGTTTTGAATACCTACCAAGAGCCTGGGAAATGTTTAAATACAGTATCCATTTCCATCTTCACAACTCAGTGATTTCTTTTTTTCTTTATTGCAAAAGAAGAAACTGAACCACAAGGAGATATGAAGTAACTTGTTTAAGGTCAGATCACCGTCTAGGCAGAGCTGGGATTTGAAACTAGTTCTTTCTTGCTCTCAAGCTCCCGTTCTGACTGACTGTAGCACTCGCCCACATTGGCTTACAGATAAATGTTAATTGACAAGTATGGACTTTTGTCTCTCTTATTCTATTCATCGTCTTTCACTTTACGCTTTCAAGTTATTTCCTTTCTGGCTTTCTTATTATACTCAGACAAACACTGGGATTTAGCACTAAGTTCTCGTTCTTTTCTCTTTTTCACTCAATGAAAATGTTTGGTGAGAATTCACTTGCAGTGGGTATTGTAATAATTACTGTGCACAGCTTTTTAACCAATGGTCACTCTTGCCCCCTAAGATCTCACATTCCTAAATTATTGTAACTCTCTTATCAAAGGGCTGGTTGTGTAGAAAATGGTCTCTCTCTGTGACAAATACTAAACGAATCAAGTTTATTTAGCCAGCGGAAGAGAGACTTGAAGAGTGTTTTTAAAACAGCTTTCAAGTTCATAACAGAGATATTGAAAACTTCCCAGCTGTTCTCCACTGCCAGCAAGAATAGAACAGAAGGAAAAGTGGTTTGCTCAAAGCAATAGACATTCCGATTATGTATAAAAACTTTCTGACTGTGAAGAATTGTTAGACAAGGAGGTGGTTTACTGAGGCAGGTTGTCCTTGAAGACCTTTCAGAATAAGATGGTTCACTTCCTGGGGCATTCAGTTCCAGGGAGTGGATTGGATGAAGCTGAGTAGAAGGCTCAACCTGTCTGAGTCCTGCGGCTTGTCTACACTGTCCATATGAAGAGGAAGTTCATCAATATTTTAGTCAAGTCTGCAGCATAGACAGAAGATGAAATATATTTAACCTAAATGATCTAAATTGATTTCCCTGTCCAAATCACATGTATACACCTCCATGTGGAGAAACTAGACAAGATCATATTAAGATAACAAACTTAATTGGATTTATAAAAATCTATAAATGTTTTTAGCTTCTTAGAGATAGGTGCCATGTAAATGAGAGCCATCTCTAGAGTGATAGCCACCGAGTATTTTATTAGCACACTCAGGAAAATAGAAAGAGATAAGCCTCACTCACTAAGGACCTGGGTTCTAATTCTTACACTGCCATTTGCTTGCTTATACAACTCATGTCATGTATCTGAGCCTCCTCTTCCTTGTCTAGAAAATGAAAAACATTTTTTTCCTTTTCCTACTTCCTGGTATGGGGAGAGAGAGGTTAAACTAGATAGTGTTTGTAAATCACCCAGCAGAGGGGCGCGTGGGTGGCTCAGTTGGTTAAGCATCCGATGCGGTTAAGGCTCAGGTCATGGTCTCATGGACATGAGATCAAGCCCCACTTCAAGTTCCACGCTCAGCGGGCAGTCAGCTTGGGATTCTTTCTCTGTCCCTCTGCCCCTCCCCTCACTCATGCTTGCTGGCATGTGCGTGCTCTCTTTCTCTCTCTCTCTCTCTCAAAATAAATAAATCTTTAAAAAATCAATCAATCACCCAGCAGAGTATTTGGCAACACAGGTTGGTTCTTTCCCAGCAAAATATTCCATGGAACTTCTTCCATTCTGGCTTGGGCTGGTGACTCTGGACCAGCCCAGTAGCCCCCTCAAAGGCCTAGCTGTTATATTGACTGGCAAGTTCATACCATATTCCTAAAGCTCTTTCAGCCAAACCTCTCCAATCTGGGCCCTTGTTTCCAAAGGGGATAGGATAGGAGGGCCTCTCGCTAGCTAACCTCACTTGAAGCTCCAGTGTGGACTTTGAGCCCATATGCATTTGAGCATCAAGCACTGACAGAGCCAGGGTGTCATAATAGAGAACATTTTCATGGCACCTTCAAGGAATAGGAGTGTGTTCAATTGGGGCAGATATTGACAAGGTGGCGCCAAAGTGGAAGTGGTGAGCTGGATAATAAAACACCCAAGTTCTGGCCCCAGGGTTACCAACGTGACTTTGAACAGGTCATTCCACCACTCTGTGCCTTAGTACCAATTAGCATTTATTCTGTGCCTACTGTGCGCCAAGGACTGATTGATTATATTCTTTATTTTCAATCTCCACAGTAAGCCCCAAGGTGGGTAGTACAACCTTCATTTTACAAATGAGAAACTGAGGCTCACCAAAGCTGGGAAGTTTAATCAAGGACTTCTGATAGCTCTTTATGAGTAGACATTAGGACCCAAGACGCGTGACGTCAAAATGCGCTCACACTCTGCTAAACAGCCCTGACTCAGTTTCCTCATGTAGAAAATGAGGGTGGACTGACATCTCTAGGGTCTCATATGGCCCAGATAGTTGATGCATGTCATTTTGGACTCCTTCCCAGCCTCAGCAGCCAGCCCGAGTACATTAAGTGTGGAGTTATGGAAATGATCACAATGATTTCCATCTCTCTCAACCCCCCCCCCCTTAATTTGTCTCCCTTCCCCTGTAAAGACTGTTTGGGAGTTCTCTTTTATTTCCTTCTTGGGGGAAATAATTGTTGACTTTTTTTTTTTTTTAAAGACTTTTTGGTAGAGGGGGCAGAATTGAAACAGTACTTTGGTGAAGAAGTCACTTAAAAAATGATCCTATTTCCTTTGGAGATGCTCTTATAATAGAATTATGAACCATCTACTCACCTCCTCTCCCCTTGTACCATCTTCCTGGTTTTCAGCTCCTGGTGTCCCCAGAGAAAACTGGCGGGGCTGGGGGGATGAGCCTTTCCCATTGCATGTCAAGAATGGGCTCCTTGCACAAGGCTAGTAGTTGGTGCCGTTTAGCAAAGGTGCAGAAAATCCCAGCCAAGCATAAATACCAACAAATGTTCTAGGGATTAGCAAGATAAGTCGTATCAGGAGAGAGCGAGAGAGCCAAATTTATATAGTTGAGAAAGGATCTGGCTCCGAGGGAACACAATCATGGTCTATAAATACCTCCATGAAAACAGTATAAATGAAGTAAGGGAATTAATCACCAGCTCCAAAGCCAGGAGGACGAGGTGCAATGGCCCTCAGCGTGGCGCGGGAGATGGAAAGCACAATAGTAGAAAGTTCAGAGCTTAGAGGAGCAACTGGGCCCAGGCCCCGGGCTCTCCAGGGGAGGTGGCCACGCTCCACGAGGCCTGGGGACTGGAGGCAGAAGAGATTAAATGCTAATAGGAACACAAGTCCAAGGAGGCCCAGGAAGGCTAGATGGAGGTCAAATAAGATGACCTAAGTGGCTCTCCCACCTATGATTCAATGAACTGAGGAGTAATTACTTGCTCTTGCAAATTGCTTGATAAATACATTGAGTAAATCAAAGAAGCCCATTTCACCAGCGGAGGAGCGGGGGATGAGTGACCAGAGGCTACAGATTCCACAGAGATCCCATGCAGAGTTGGGTTTGTCCGTGGGACTTTTTATCGTGACGTTGGATGGTGCCCCTGCCCTGGGCTTAATCCACATTTATGAACATGAAAAGTAGCTTTTCTTGTCCGAAGGCAGGTGCCCAACCAAGGGCCAAACAGCTGCAGCCTCCCCACCCCTACCCCCTTCTGGAAGAATCTTCCACTTCCCTCCCAACAGCACACACTTCCTGCCCTTCCTGCCCCACCCTCTCCCTTCAGCAATATTAATGGCTCCTGCCTAAGTACCCGGGGCCTCTCCTCCACAGAGCCTGTTTAGAGATGGCCTGAAATGCCTGCTGGGAATAATTCTGCCCGTAGGCAAGCTCAAGAATTATTGATGAAATAACCTTTTGGGGCCTGAGTCTGGGGTTTTGCAGATGCAATGGCAAGATTATTGTTTAAGTGGGGACTTGATCAGGCGGTGACCTAGAAAACATTTAGCTCCTTTATTGCTTTTGCAGCTTCCTGGGGCTAACACTGTCTTCTGCCACAGACGCCAGGGCAGCTTATCGGAAAAGGAAATGAGGGGAAGTGGGCAGTGAGACCGTGAGAGTGTCTGCATGTCCAGAAGGCCAGAAAGTTCCGAGGCAGCATCTCGCCCCAGGAGGAGAGGGTCCCCGGGGCCTCCCCGGAGTCACCAGACCTGGAATGGCATAAAACAGTTCAGCGTTGCAGTGACTTGCTGTTTTTGCCCTAAAAGCGCAACCTCACCAGATTCAAGGAGCAGATCAATCAATCACAGGCAAGGCAGTTATTAATGGAGCACCCCTTCACAGGGGCCGCAGTGCTAGGCATGGTTCCAGTGGAGAGTGAGAAAGAGAAGAGCAGAAAGTCATCCGCGGCCAGAGGGACAGGGCAGGAGGGCAGTGCCCCTCTCTAGCATAGGCTTCCGGCTGACCACGGGCATCTCAGGCCACTCAGGGAGCCTTCCTCAAAGAACAGCTCTGCGGCTGTTCCCCATAGAATGGGGTGCAGGGGTCCTTTCTCTAGTCTCTGCAAAGAGCTCTTCCCTCACCCCTACTGATTCCTTCCCTCGATGTTTAATGGGTGCCTATCCCATGCCAAATACTTTGCCAGGTGTGGAGATTCCAAGGTCAATAGCACAGCCTCTAGTTTCGAGGAGATTGAGGGTGATGTACTCCCAGTCATACCAGGCACTCATACCCCAATAGAGGATATCCGAAGCCTTCTTGGTGAGCACAGAGGCAACTGCAGAAAGCCCTTTGAAGGCCTTTGAAGGTTGAATAGGTGTTTTCCAGCTGGAGGAGGGCAATCCAGATTGTGGACAATGAGACTGCATGACTTAATCCCAGAATAGGAAGTGGTCTGGCATAACTGGGGTGTGGAATGCCTAACGGGGAAGGGTGTGAGATAATAAAGCTTTCAGGATCGAGGTCTAGAAACGTGCTGGCTACTGAGCCAAGGGCTCTGCTGCCATTATTTGAGTGAATCCTCACAACGCTCAAAAGTGTCGAATGATTGTATGACTTGCTGAGAGTCCTTGCTTGTCAGGATGGAGTAGGGAGGTGAGGTCTGCTAGCCTGGGATGAAGTCACAAACCAAGCTCTACGTCTGGCAGACAGGCCAGGAGGTTTGAGATTTTAGAATCCAGTGCACCAGAGCTGCAAGGTACTTAGAGGCCATGGAGGCCAAACTGCTCACTGAGAGGGAAGGAAAGCAAGTTAGTTACACTGCTGCGAGGATTCCGGTCATTTTATGAAGGGCAGTCAGTGCCACGTGAAGAAGGACACAGGTCATGAGCATGGCTGTGTTTCAGAATATACCCTGGTGGCAGCACAGATGCATGAAAGCAGGACAAGGGCTGAAGGCCAAGACAGCACAGCTCCGTGGTGCGTGCCAACCACCCACGTTGGAGCCACCTGAGGCCCTTGTCCAGACCCAGTGAACCAGCCTCCCAGGCTAGGGGGCTAGAAAATATGCTTGTAATTAGCTGGGTGATTCATAAGCGCAATGGGGATTGAGCCCAGTGCCCTGGGAAGCAGTCGCAATACTCAAAATACTCCAGGTGAGAAATAACAAGGGTCTGATCATAGCGACATAGAAGGAGGCAGGTCAGAACTTTCACAGAGGCACAGTCCTCAGGATGTGTTTGGGTAAGGGAGAAAGAGAGGTTCAAGATCGCTCAGAGGTTCCCCCTTGGGTGGTGAGGTGGCTGGTAATGGTGATGCATGGAAGATAGAGTTCAATTTTTAAAATCTTGAGTTTGATGTAGCTGCAGGATACACCAGTGGAGAGATCTGTTAAGTCATTTGAAACTCCAGTGTGGAGCTTACAGGACAAGAGTCAGGTCATAACTAGAGATATGAATTTGTGAGTCTTGACATATCACCACTTGCTGCATGAAGTCAGTCCCGATGCACCAGGCAGAGTGGATCACTTCTTCCTCGGCACCCCCATAACACCTTGTACAGCATATCAACACCACGTTATGTCTGTTTTATGAACCTGCTGCTCTACTAAACCACAGGCTGATTAAGGGCAAGGAGCCATCATTCATGTTCATATCCCCAAATATGCAGCACAGTGCCTGGCACATCTGAGGGTCTTTAAAAATATTGCCAAATAAGTGCAAGAGAAGAGAGAATGTAGGCAAACTTGAGAGAAGTTCTGAGGACCTAATCTCAGGGACCAACAACATTTACAGGGTGAGTAGAAGAAGACGAAACTGCAAAGAAGCCTGACAAAGGGTGGCTGGAGTGGCACAAGGAAAAGCAAGGGAGAATTATGACAAGGAGGAGAGCGGGAAACCCTACAGGAATGGCAGGGTGGCTGACAGCATCAATAGTTACAAAGAGGCCAAGCAGAACTCTAGCTGGTCCTGGTGGCCTCTAGTGTTATCCCTTTCAGGAGTAAGGCTGGGGCTGGTACCAAAATCAGCCCCCAGCACCAGGCCTGGCCTCCAGAACTTTTGGATAGTTCTTTGCTTGCAAATACAAGCAACCTCTGCATCATGGGGGTGAGTGGTGAAGCCAAGAAAACCCACATTATGTCAAGCAGTGAGGGACTGAAAGAATCCAGAGGGCCCCCTTGGGCTCAGCTTTCACTCCAGCCTCCCATGACAGCGAGCTCTACCAAGCACTGCTTGCTTAGACCACCTGAGGCTACCTGGAAACTTTTTTCTCATCTGCTTGATCTCCAGTTGTAGCCTTGTAAGCTTGTTTTCATATAGGTCTTGGGGATTTGGGGGGAGAATCTAAGAACCACTGGGAATGACCGTAGTACGGATACCAAGTATTTGCTCTAGGGCAGCCAGTTCTGTGGTGTTCTGTTTTGTCTTGTTTTGTTTACTTTCCTTTTCTTTTCTCTTTTCTGACATCGGTCAGTTTCACTGGTCTCAACTCATGCGACCACACTGTAAAATTCCACTTTGTCTTTTTTTCCAGATGTAGAAAAGTGAACCAAATGCTGTTTTTAATGAGCTGGGAAATTGTTCAGGCTTCTCTCTCTTTCTCTCTCTCTTTTTTTTTTTTTTTGTCCTTTTGAATTGCTATAGGGTGCACCTCAAAGCTTCAGTTGGAAGCCTACAATTTCAGAGTGCTTTTCTTTAGGCAAAAGAGGCCATCCTGTATCACAGCGATATCACCATGGCTCAAATCCAAAGAGTCTCTTGTGGAGGAACCAGGAAAACGGGGGTTGGGAAGTGGGGGGGTGATGTTGGGGGAGGATCCCTGAGAGCCTCTCCGGGGGGTGGCCAGAGGCAGGGTGAATGTCAGGGATGACAGAGGTGCCCACTGGTCACCAGGGGTCTCCCTCTTGAAACTGGAAGCTCTAGCCCGAATATTCAGCTGCCCGGTGGACATGTCCACCAGGATGGATTCCATAACCTCGACCTAGTAGGTCTTGAACAGACTCAATTACTTCCCATAGGAAACCGGTTCACAGTTACTTTTCCAACCTTTAGTTAATGTCTACTATGTGGCAGACATGATTTTAGGTGTTGGGGTCACAGTGGGCAACAAGAAAAACATAGTACCTGCCTCCTAAAGCCTGTAGTCTAGTAGGAAGAACAGACTGGAAACGTTGACATGGTCATGAGTGTCATAGATAATAGTAGGAAGAGTAAGGTTTATGGAGTTCTTACCGTCTGCCAAACACTATGGCAGGTACCATGGGTCCGTCATAGGACAGGGAGCCCTGGCTTTGCCTGGAGGGTCAAGAAAGGCTCTGAGTCCTTTTCCTCAGCCCCATTTGGTGGCCCCATTGGTCCCAATAGTCTTCCAGATACACACACTGGACACTGAGGTTTCTGCCTCTTCTCACACCTTTCCCTCTAGTGTGTCACCAAGGTGTGGTACTGCTTCTGTCACCTTCCCCCTGCCCCTCTATCCCAGCAGCCTGTCACCCACCCCTGGAATATTACAACAGCCCTGGCCTCCCTGCCTCTAGCCTCCTTTCCATCCTCTCTGACCTGCATCTCTCCAGATGAACTTTCCAGAAAGGTTGCTCCCTGCTCAATATCTCAGTCACTTATTCAACAAATATTTGTCAAAAGCCTTGCCCCCCCACCCCCCCAAAAATCAGTTTGTGTGTTTCAAAAGAGAAACGGATGCCAATTGTGTCCCTTCACTAAAGATAAGCCAGCCTCCTTAGCCTGGCCCTTGAGGCCCTCCCTGCCAGGCCAGCTTCCCAGGTTCGTCTTCACAAGTGGCCTGTTCACCATTTCCCCCAGCTCAACTTCTGCCTCCCTTGGCCCTCGTGAAATCCTCCCCATCGTGAAGGCCCCCATCCAGTGTCCCCTCCCCCACAGAGGCCGCACGTGCCTGCCCGCGTGCATCTCACACTCTAATGTACCTACATACCCCGCACACACCCCTGAGAGCCCCACACATCCATGTGCGTACCTGCCCTTGGTGGGCCTCAGCTCTGCTCAGGAACCGTGCTAAGCAGCTCAGCCTGGTTATCTCTTATCATTACAACCCTCTTCTGAAGAAGGCACCGTGATTATATCCCCACACTAAAGATGAGATCAGGGAGGTTAGGGGAATCGCACAAATAAGGTCACACCCCTAGCAAGTGGCAAAGCAACGATTCAGACCCGATTTTGACTGAATCCCATGTATGTGATACCACATTGCCATCCACCAGGCAAGAATTCTTCCTTAAACAATTATGTACCCTGGTTGCCTTGTAGAGTGCTTCGCCTGCAGCGCGCACTGACAATTAAATTCCCAGTACCTACCACAGACTCCAGAACATCTCCTATGTGCGCCGTAAACACCTGTGAATGAGTGAATGAAACAGTTGCTGGGGCGTCACAGCAAACCTCCCGAATCAGAATCCCTGAAATTGGGACCTGAGAGGCTCTAGGTTAACAAACAAGCCAGTTGATTCTTATGCAACCAGCAAATACCTCTCCACAGAAAGATACTACAAAACGAATCCAGCCACCCTGTTTTATGAAAAGGGAAAACTGAGGCCCACAGTAGTTAACTGAGTTGCCCAGGGTTAGCAGCCTGCCTCCCCTCCCCAAGCCATCTCTCTGGCTGGGCCTTTTATAGCCAGCTCCACAGAGTGTCAGCCTGGCCCTGAGGTAAGATACTGTGTGGGCAGAAAACAAGCCCCTATCTCCATCTGTCCCATCTCTCAAAGGGGATCTTAAATTCGTTTTCCTGACGCTTCCCTCCGAGGAGGTCCTTCCTGAGGACCTCATCTTCGAGAAGCTGAGCAGGGGACAGCCTCTGAGCGCTGACCTAGAAACTCCAAATCACAGCAAATCAAGTCTTTGACCCGAAAGTGCCTTGTTATTGGGTTTTGCTTCATGCAGATCCGTCATCTTCGGGATCTACTTCTTGCCTCTTCAGAGAGGAGTCTTGTTGCCCAGCAAACAGTGTGGCAGGGATGTGGCAAAGCTCTTGATCAATACAGTTCTGGCCGTGTAACCTCTCACTGCAGCTGTGTTGGGCCTAGCTGGTTCTAAAAACCGCTGTGTGATCATTTTGGAGCAGCTGGGTGATGTATTCGAAAGAAAGTAAGTTTGGAATTAGAAATACCTGCATTGATGTCCCACTTCAATCACATACCGGCTGTGTGATCTTAACAGATCACTTGCCCTCTCTGATCCTTGGCTTTGTCATCCCCGTTGTGAGAGGAGAAGATTGGAAAATCTCTGGTTGCTTCTGGTTCTGACATCTGTATCCTGTGTTCCATGACCTGGGGCGTGAGCTGCTTCTAGGTTCCAAGTTTAGCCTGATGAAGACATTCAGTCCTGTTCTGTGTTGGCCATTCCATGTTAACAGTCCAGCCCACTGAGGCATGAAACTACATCAGAACTACCGAGAGGCTAGGATTTATTATCATTCCCAAACCCCAGTTTTGCCTTGATAATAAAACCCCCTTGCATACAGACAGACAGCACGACTCCCTAGGAAATCCTCAAGAAATGTCGTCCATATGTTTTTAAGTCATTTACACTGAACCCATCATAATATTGTTCTTTGAAGATCCATTTACATTTGTTCTAAAGGCTTATTTTAAAGCTTATGCAAATGAACTAGATTAAGGTTGCATTCTGGAAGCTGAAGCTGGAGAATGGGAAGTTCATTTTAAGGCTTGGTGTAAATAGAGTTTCACATGTGTTCTAAATAGTTCTCCCCTCTCAGCCCACGTGTGACCGGAGGTTCTCTGTGAGTGAAATGCTAATTGAGGGCAGTTAGGAGTAATAGAAAGAACAAGGAAATGACGGTCTCATCCTCCCCCTTCACTAGCCTTGTGGCTTTGCATGAGCCATCCAGATGTCCTCGGTTTCTGTTTCTTCTTTTGGGACCCGCACAAGAACTCCATGGTTCCCTGGTAGCAGCGGCGTTAGAATTTGCTGGGGACCAGATGCTGGACCTCTCACCCTGACCTATGGCACTCGAGTCTCCAAGAGTGAAGACCCAAGAGTCTGGGTTTTTCATATGCTCCCCAAGGAATTCTGATGTGTGCCCAGGTATGAGAACCACCAGAGCGGGGTTATCTGCATTTGATAATCTGATCTCTCCTCTCTACCTACGAGATTCTACAATTGATTGCCGAAACATCCCATTATCCCTACCTGAGTCATAAACTCTCCCATGTGCTAACTGTTCCCATTCATCCCATTCATAGGGCCCCTGTTTGGACTCTCAAGCATTTGCTTTGAAGAATCTCGATGCACTTGTAGAATTCTGGTTAGATGTAAGAAACCGTCACTTGTCCCCCTCAACACACTCTGATGGGGAACCTGAAGCTTGGAGCCCAGTATCTGGCTGCATTACAGGCCCCTGGAAGACTCATTGTACTTGCTCTGTGGAAGCTAGCAGGCTAACGGATGAACAAACAATACTGCATCAGTGAAATTACATACATATTAACATCCATATGCACATGTAGGTGTTGGCTGAGTAGCATTTGGGGGATCTGGATTAGAACTTGGATCTGTGCTCCAAAAGGCTGGCAAAAGTGGAGATGGGGAGAAGGCACAGCTCAAGGTCAGGAACTAGGGAAGAAAGAAGAGGCCTGTGTATACCAAAGAACGCCTTGTCTTTGACCTGAATTGCCTCTTCCTGCTGTTGAGAAGAGGGGTTGGCCTGCGTTACATAATGCTTGGGAGTGGTTTTCCATTGAGCGCCTGCAGAAATGAGCTCCTCGTGGTGAAAGCTTCTCCCTGGCCTGCCACTTCCCTTCTTCTCAGAACCCCAAAGTAAGCACTGTCTGGTAATATCTCCAAGAGCCTTGTCACTTGTTATACCATGGGGGACGCTCATGGAACAATGTACATCTGCTGCTCAACGAGTCTGGCTTTTTCCAAGGAGCGTGACCTCATTTTAATGTAAATCTAGCAAGAGTTACCTTCTCCGCTCCCAACAAGAAAAGAATATATCTGAGCCTGGTGAGGCAGATTTAGGAATTTGTCTTTTGTTTCTGTGCCCTATCCTCAGCCCCTTCTTGCATCCCTGCTCCATCAAGGCGCCAAGTGCCCCTCTACTGGCCCCTCCATCTTGGAGTCTTGGTCAAACTTCAGAGTAAGGTCGCATTCGTTTTTTCTTCCAAGATAAGAGGATGCTGGTAGAGAACAATGCTTTGCCCATAGGAGTAAATTGCAAATATAAGCAACGGGCTTCCCGGGTACAAGAGAGATTTATAAATGAGAGGCTCTCGTGTCGCACCCACGTCGGAGCGAAGAGTGACCGCTGAAGGCTAGTCAGGGATCTCCAGATGGGCTGTTCTCCAGACGACTTCCAGATGATCGCAGTGCCCACAGTAGAATGAATACTATCTCCACTGAATCCAGTGATAGGCCGCTTTAGTTTCTTTCAGTCTTATTTATAAAACCATATTTTACATCGCTGCTTCAATTCGGTGCCATCTGCATTTTCTCCCATTAATCACATAGAACTCCCCACCGTAGCTTTCATTACCTGCTCAAAATTAATGTGGAGAGAAAACATAATTAGGTGCCACTTTTTTAAAAATAATATCTTGAAAACAGAGCAGCAACTTAAATAAAATAGGAGGGAGGGAGGAAAAAACGCACCCACACACAATTTGAACTAATGGGCAAAATTACCTCGGGTTAAGCTGGATTTTAAATCAGTCTCTTCTTTCTGCCTTTCCTCCTCTGCCTCCTCCCCTCTCATGGGTCATGACAAACACAGAGTTCAGCTGGATGGATGATTAGATTTCCCCGTCTGTGCTGAAACAATGAAATATTTCTATAATATTAAACCCGTCAAACTGATCAAAGTGCAGTGTCAAAATTCTAAGTGCTCCTTCTTGCCCAATCCCCTCAGCTCTGGCAAAATGAAGCACATTTTATTTGCTGGCCCTCAACTCCCTGAGGTTTTTAAAATCTGACACACGCTGCCTGATTTGCGGGTTTTTTGTTTTTTGTTTTTTGTTTTTTGTTTTTTGTTTTTTGTTTTTTTGCTACGTTCCTACTGTAGGTGTTTGCCAACCTGGGAACCAGAGGCAGGAGTAGTTGGTGTGGGCCACCTCACCTACCAGCCCTCCAAGGCCTCTGACTGTTGCTTGCTTCTCCTTCTCAGCCCCACCTAAAATGCAGATGCAACTAGGATGCTATCATACAAAGCAGCTGAGCCAGGTGACAAAACCTTGGGAAGAGAGTGTTAGCTGGCATGATAAGACCCAGGTAGGGGTCCTGGCGGTGCCGCCGAGCACCCTGACCAACAACCCCAGGACTACTCTGGAGGTACTCAGCGTCTCAGAGCTCAGCCGCTGTCTCCCTAAAATGAGAGCAACTCAGTGATGCCGCTCAGCCCATCCCACAAGGCTGTGGAAGCGGAGGAAAAGAAAGTGATTTATTGAGAAGCCCGTAACTATGCCAATAAGAGGTCGATGTAATACTATTATGAGGATCATCCAGTGCCCTGTGGGCAAGTCACACGTGGGCAAATCACATATTAGGCGATTCACCCCGGTAGGATCCATGTACAGACGGGAGCACGGAACGCCGGGAAGAGCCCAGCTTTAGAGCCGTCCCAGGCTGGAGTGGAGTTTCCGTTCTGCCACTCGCTGGCTGTGTGGCCTTGAGCGAGTTCCTTGGTCTTTCCAAACCATGCTTCCTTTGTACGATGGCGATAATATGTACCTGCCATTCGAGATGGCTGAGGTGTCAGGAGAGTCAAATGAAACAGAGCCAAGCACCCGGAAGACAGTAGGCACTCAATAAATGATAGCTTTATCACGGAGAGTATTTTGTTTACTAGACACTGTCTGGAAGAAAGAAGAAACAGGAGACACCTCTCTGCCTTTAAGGGGCTTCTGTCTGACACCAGATCAGGCCTAGGGGACAGAGCGGGGCAGGAAAGGGAGTCCATTTCTTTTCTTTTTTCATAAATGTTTTTTCTCAGGTGACCGCTTCATGAATGCAGCTGTGAACCACTTCCTGGGGTGGTTGCTGTTTCTGTTGTTGCTTTTATGTGTTGTTTGTTTGTTTGTTTGTTTGGTCTTGTTTTGGCCCTCTGTTCCTGAGACCTGCTAAGGCTGAAGTAGGAAAGGACATTTCTGGGAAGGAAAAAGGAGGGAAGGAGCCAAAAATGGGGTGGCTACAGTGACTTCATTTCTTAACAAATGGGAAACAAGCTCAAGATGTACAGATTAAGTGCTATTAATTACCACCCAGCAAATATTGAACCATAATGTTGCACGCCTAGAAGAAAAAAAAAGAAAAAAAGAAAAAAACAGGACATTCAGCCTGAATATTAACTAAAGGGTTCCATTAACGCTCTGTGCAAATCCTGTGTCACACTCATGTGGTACTGAGGGCACCAAGGTAGGCAGAGGCACACCAGGCGGGGTCTGGCCCGGAGCTTCTGGAAAGCCCGCTTCCATCTGCTGCCTGAGTCTGGAACCCTGGGTGAGGAGGGCAAGAGGGAGTGCCCGGCCCAAAGGACAGGCAAAGGACCAGATAAGGTGGGGAGAGTAGGGTGGGCTAATGGGGCCTGCGGGAGGCTTCTTGCCTTGGGATGAAAGACACTCCAGGTTTTGTTCCCGGGCCTTGCACGCTTTGTAACTAGCACACAGGAAGCCTTAGGTCTACTAGTGCATGTTAAATCCCCTGCCCTGACCAACATTCGGCATACCGGACCTTCCTGCGGCTCACTGTGTCCACAGGGGCCCTCAAATGCTGGAAGACTCCGCGGGAAGAAGCACCGATGGGTCCCATGTGTCATTGCTGTGCTGCGTGTACATGTCAGTATCCTGCTCTGCCCCACCCCTGGTGTGATTGCCATGGTTGTACCAGGAAGGAAACTGAGACCTATAGATGTAGAGAATTTGCCCAGGTCTTTCGCCAGGATCCACATGTGACCCAGAAGCCCCTGTTCCTTCCTGTCCACATGCCCCCCCTCTCCTAGACCCCCCAGAACCGTGGGAGCTGCTTGGGTGGCAACGCATGAGGGACAGGGTCACGAGAGCGCTGAAGGGCCAGCCGGACCCCACTCTGCCTTCACCCTGCCCACTGTGTCTTCAGTGCCCTGCTTGGAAAGCCGGCGGCAGGCGCTCTGTCCTGAAGGTGTCCTGCTTCCCTCCCGAGTTCCAGGGCCCCAGCCCCATGCGCTGACAGCCCCCACTGCCTTGGAAGCAACCCCCAGTCAGGAGGACACGCTCCTTCTCCCCTTGGCAAGCATCTCCCCATGCTGCACACGCCCAGATTCCGCTGAAACCACATGAGAAAATTGCTAAAGGGAGCAAAGTAGGAATCTTACTACTTGAGAAAACTTGAATCTTCTTTTGTTTTCCTGAATTCTAAATAAGGGCACTACTCCGGAGGATAATGTTTTCTGATGTAAGAAGTTGAGGGTTCCCTAGATAACTAGATAATACCTTTCCATACCACGCCGTCTGACAGCTGGGGTAGGACACGCTCTTGGAGCTCTTGCTCCTGGAGAGCACAGGTGGCTGAAGGACTGTGGGAAAAGTCTGGTGGTCCCAGGGGCCTCTGTCCCAGTGATGTAAGCATGACCTTTGCCCTACCCTCTCCCCAACTCCCACCTCAATTTTCCTGTCTGTCAATCAGAAGATTGGTGTGGATCGGACATTTCAGGTAGGCTACTCTATTGTTGTGGGGGGCTGTCCTCGGCGCTGTGGGGTGTTTGTCAGCATCCCTGGCCTCTACCGGTTAGATGCCCGTAGCACACGCCCCCCCCACCCCTCCACCTAGTTGTGATGACCAGAAACACCTTCAGACGCTGTCAGATGTCCCCTGGGGAACAAAATCATGTCTCACCTGAGAACCACTACCCTACATGATCTCCGAGGGTCCTTCCAGCTCTCCAGTTCTCTGTTTAGAAGGTGATATAAAGACTCAAAAGAGCTTGGATTGCATCGGTTGACAAGAGATGGACCTCCATTCAAACCGCAGCTCTGGCATTTACATTTGAGCTTCTTATAACTGCTCAAATTACTTCACTCCTCCGAGCCTCAGTGTGCTTACCTGCAAAATGGAGACGATCTAGTTCCTATTTCATAGGACTGACTAGATGATTAAATGAGAAAATGTATGTAAGACTTCTGGCACGCAGTATAGTGCCCCATAAATGGTGCTGTGATTGCTAGGATTATGATTGAAAGTAAAGCAGACCATGTGCTTTCTCCAGACAGTCCCCCTTCTGACCAAATTCACACAAACGCGGTGTAGCCAGCCAGCCGCGGTAACTACGCCATGAGAGAAACTAATATATGTATTGAACATCTACCATGTGGTAGGCACCGTGCTAGGCAGTTTCCGCCAAATCCTCCAGCTAAATCAGGAGTCAACATAGCACTGAAGTCTAATAAATGCAGGGAAGCTAATGGACGTACCCACACTGCTATCAATTGCTGACAGCCACCGTCAGGATCTGGAACTATTAGGGTGTTTATTTCATACCTTCATCATCAGGAGTATTCCTTTCATTTTCGCCATTAAATTAAGACTATCCCCTCATCTGTGATCCATGATAAATGCCATATATGATAAGGGACAAAATGGAGAAGTAATTTTTAGCTGGATTTATTCACTTGTGACGCGTTCATGTCTTCCATTTGGTTTTGTTCTGCCCAAAGGGCGAGTTACTTCTGTTCGTACAGAAAGAAACAAGGAAATGATATCTGTCCTTAAATCTGAGTTACAGGTTTTGATTTCCTCTTCTCTTGTTTCCCATTTTCCACGGCCTGACAGCTGTCTGTTCCCTCCAAAGCCACCTTCTCCAGCAAGCCCACCTTGCTGAAAGCAAATCCTCGGTCTGGCCCGCCCCCCAGAGAGGTTTTTCTCCTCAGCAGAAGTGTTGATCTGTCGCTGGGTGCCAACAAAGAGTGGGTGGAAGAGGCTGGAAATGGGACCCGTGAAAGCTCTCCCTTTCTTTCTTCCTGGTTGGTCATCCCTCGGGTCTCCCTTGCTCTAGGGCCCCAGTGATGCTTACCTGGCCTGTTCTTTTCCTTGTCTCTGCTATTACTCACTTCCCTGCCCTGCCATCAACCTCTGATTCAAGCTCAGATGCAGCCGTGTTATGACACGCCTACTAGGTGTCAGTTCCTTTCACATCTTCTATTTCATCCAGCCTTCCCAAGAACCCATTTTACAGATTTTACAGAGAGGTCGAGAGTACCCCTCAAAGGCCAGCGCTAGTGACTGGTAGGAAGGAGTTGGTGTGTCCCCCCCAACTCCAAGTTCCAGTGCGGGTCCCTCTGTCCGTCAGCAGCCAACCACAGTCCCAATGGGAAAGCCCTCTCTTCCCGAGGATGGGGAAACATCCCCTGATGAGCCCCAAGGCTACAGATGCCGTGATTGCTCCAAGCACGGCCCTTGACTAGTGCCCGCAGCAGGGCTGGACCAGACCAGAATACCATGCGAGCCATAAACTCCACCTGAACGTTTACACGCCTGTGTCTTTTAGCCATTGCCCCTTGGCTTCAATCAACTTCGTCCTCCTCAACCATCCCTTCCCATCCATCTGGTGAACTCCCAGTCATCTTCAAGGATCAGTCCAGAAATCACCTCTTCAAAGACACCTTCCCCGGTATCTCCATGAGTCTCCCCTTCCATGTGGCCTTAGTGCTTGGCGCACATTACTGCTATAAGAGGTGGTACTCTGCGTCTTCCTTGTCACTTTGAGTAACTCCCAGCACGTGGCCATACTACATAAAGATGTCTTAAACGAATGAATCGATGGGCAGAAAAGTGGGGGAAATCTTGAAGCAACTAAGGAACACAGCAGTGGAAGTATTTTTTTTAGAATGGGGGCCCGAGAATCGGCCGTAGGTCCTGGGAACATAGATTTTATTCCAGGAAAGCCTGGGAATTTTGAGAGAGAGGCAGAGAGGAGCTTATTTTCTTGCCACCCACTGATTGATTTCCTCTGGTGCAGTGCTTCTCCCAACTTGAATGTGCACATAGATCCCCTGGGGATCTTGTTAAAATGCAGATTCTGAGTCAGGGTGCTGGGGTGGGGCTCCCAGGCGAGCCCAAGCTGCCAGACCACACTTTGGGAAGCAGACTCTGATTTCTTCTGGCTGCGTCCCACCTCGTCTGAAGTTGCTGGCGCATCACTGCGAGCTCCCAGCAGGGCCCGAGCACCCTGGCATCCCTCTGCCAGCTTGGTAAAGCAGCTGTCTGCTGGTTTACTTATTCCCTCCCATTATCACCAGGGGAAGAGGATCCATAGACATGCCACGTCTTATTTACAGTGAGCCTCAGAAAAGTTAAAAGTGCAAGTTTAAAAAAAAAAAAATTGCATCTGCAGCCCCTTAGAATCGCACATATCAGGGGAAAAAAAGGGCTAAAGGAAATTCATAAAATATTAAATGACACCGTGTCAAGACACAGATAGGGGCAGAACAGTAATTAAAGTAAACAGCACATCAAAACTCTGGCTAAAGCTGTTATTTAAATTGAAAGTAAATGTAGGAACTGATCATGTAACCTTGTATAAATGTGTTTCCAAGAGCCTTTTAAGAATATTAATGATTATGGAAGAATAATGGCTGAATATCAATGATCATTTTTACAGCAAGTGACAGCTCAGAGGGAGAAGAAGAGAATCTGGATCCTTCAGAGGATATGCTCTGGTTTGATCTTCCCGGCACATCGCGTCCCTCCAGGGGAAAGAGGGAGGGAGACTAAAGTGTCCCCAGCTGATGATGCCGCTGTCCTGCAGGTCAGAGGGACTGGAGGCTACTTGGACAGGGTGCTTTGGCCATGATCATGGTCCTCCTTCTCGTCCAAGACCCCTGCTCAGCTCTGTGTGCGTGGCCCCCGGGTCCTTATCATCTCTAAAAGTACTTCCCTGCCTTGCTTTAAAGTTTCTGAGAAGTACAGCAGCCCAAAGCCAAAAGTGAGACTGGAAGGTACCAAAGCTGACTTTTCCGCAAAGGTCCTGGAAAGTACGGCTCTGAATGGTAAGGTTGTACGCCTACGTCTGAGGTCAAGGGCTCTGTGTGTCTCCAGATGCCACCAGAGCCCAGGGTTCATGTCTTCACTCCCCGTGCTGGGGTCCGATCCTCCTCCTTGGACATTGGATTTCACCAAAATGGGAGTACAGGGGATAAGCAAAATGTCTGGGGTCCCTAATGAAACACTTACGCACTGCTCTTGACCTTGGGTTCAACCTCATGCTAACTTCTTGGTTTTCTGGTGAGATGAGGGGCTCCCCACTGCTGCCTTTTCTCCCTAGAGCCGGCTGGGGTCAGATCCCGAGACTCTCCTGAGCATTCTCCTAAGGCGAAATCTCCTGATGGGCAGCATCCCGGCATTCAAAGGTCATCTTCCTAAAAGTGTCTCCTGTCTCCTCTCCTCTGCTCTGATGGCAGCCAACCCAGAAGTGGGGTCCTGGTTCTGGGCGCAGCTTCCCAGGCCAACTCCAGCTCAGGAATCAGAGGGAAATGCTCACCCTTCATCGTCTTTCCATCTCTGGCTCCAGCCTTCCAGGGGCTGGTGGGGCATTGGATTGGCCATTGTCATGAAGCTGCTTAGGGCCTGACTTGCTTAGTAGAAAACATAGTCTCATCCGCCTGACCAGAGAACTCCAGAGTTTTGAGGCCAAGCCCAGCTAACCCGAAAGCCTTGCTTTGCTTTGCTTTCCTCCGTGTGCTTATATTTTCCCAGTGTGATCTCATGACAAGGAGTAGCTACTCCAGGATTTGGGCATCCATGCATCGCTGGGCTCAATATAATAATGGATTAAATTATTGCATTATTATAAACCATAAAATCATTTTATTGTTGATAAGAGTTTCATATTAATTACTGTATGATGCTAGCCATTGCTTGTGACCGTCCTTCCCAGACTTCCAGCCCTGATCGCCATTCGTGTAGGAATGAATCCTCAGTCTCCTAATGGAGCAGATTGCTGAGGCTTCAGGGCAGGGCAGCAAGGAGGTGAGATTAACGAGATTTTCCCCCCTCCCCGTTCCTGGTGCTCCCTGGAAACTGGCCGCCGAACAGCTAGTGAGGCCCCTCTCTTCATGATTTCATTCAACCTTCTGGCAGCCACTTCTTTCTTTCCTCCCTGCCGGGGGCTCAGTCCTCAGTTGCTCCCTCAAAGATCTGCCTGCATCAAAGTAGCTACTGTTGCCGGCATCTTTCCTTCATAGGCCTTTTTGTTCTTAGCTTTTGATCCGGCATATGCTGGGGGGCCAGGCTTTTGTCTTTCAGCTTGTGAATAAATGCAAGTGCTTAGGGACGTGGCAGCAGCCAAGCATGATTCATTTCTTGTTCTTCTCTGCCTGGGAGCTGGGGGTGGGGTGGGAGGCCGGGGGTCAGGGAGCTCAGGACCTACCGGTGGCCTCCTTGGAGCCATCAAATCTGACGAGCAAAACATAGCTTGGGAGTCCAAAGACCTGAGTGCCAGGCATGGTCTTTCCAGCAACAAGGTATGTGAAGTGCAGCCAAGTCCGCCTCCTGTCCCCATTCGCTCACCAGGCATGGTGTGGGGCACTGGGTCTGCAGGGATGATTAAGTCGCCTCAAGAAGACTGCAGAAAAGTGAGAGGTAGACATCAGAATGCATCCAAGCTATGGTGGAGGGGACATCCGGGTGAGTCTTGAGGGACAAGTCAGCACTAGCCAAGAGCCAGCAGTGGGCACGGTGGGCTGGGTGCTGGGACAGGGTCATGGGAGACATGAGCAAAGGCCTAGGGGCAAGAGAGAGCAGGCTTTACTCAGAGACCTGCACATTATCCGGTTTCACTGGAGCAGGGCTGGGAGAGAAACGGAAGAAGGGGTTAGAGAGCGGGTAGGCTGGGGCCGGACCCCAGAGAGTTTGCAGACCATGCTGAGAAGTTGGGAAATGGAGGCATGCAGGCAGATTTGTCAGTTAAGAATTCTCTTGGCAGGCAATGATGAGAGTGGCTTGAAGGGGGATCTGATGGCAGAGAGCCCAGGTAGGAAAGTGGGGTGTAGTCCCAGCCCGGGGTTCTTTAGCTCTGCACCGCCGACATCTTGGACTGTGAGCTCGTGGTCGCGGGGGGCCATCCTGTGCACTGTAAGATTGTCAGCAGCCTGCCTGGCCTCCACCCACTCGATACCAGTAGCAACCACTTAGTCATGACAATCAAAAATGTCTCTCCTAATGTGCTTTGTACCAAGACTAGAAATCTGCATTTAAGCAAACACCTCATCTGATATTTGAAGGTCATGGGTTTCGAAAAGCTAAAAGTGAGTGGATGGCAATCCAATGTGAATGTTAAAGGGATTATAACCCATTTGAATCAGATGCCCTCTCAAGACAAAAACACGTGTCAGTGTATCAACTGTAGGGTACTATATGTACTTATATAGGTTTCAAGATAAATGGATATACCTTGTGATAGATGAGGTAATTAAGTTATAAACCAAATATAGCTGTGTCATGTCTACACAAAATAATCTATTTTGTCTTAGAAATGATAACATACAGTCTTTCATATGGACAATAATTACACATGTCCATTTGGCTATTCAATCTTTTCTTAATCTGAATAAAAACTATACTATAAAACAATGTCAGGGCGCCTGGGTGGCTCAGTAGGTTAAGCATCCGTCTCTTGATTTCAGCTCAGGTCATGATCTTAGGGTTGTGAGATCAAGCTCCACGTCGGGTTCCACACTGGGTGTGGAGCTTGCTTAAGAGTCCCTCTCTCCCGGGCGCCTGGGTGGCTCAGTTGGTTAAGTGACTGCCTTCGGCTCAGGTCATGATCCTGGAGTCCCAGGATCGAGTCCCACATCGGGCTCCCCGCTCAGCGGGGAGTCTGCTTCTCCCTCTGACCCTCTTTCTTCTCGTGCTCTGTATCTCTCATTCTCTCTCTCTCTCAAATAAATAAATAAAATCTTTAAAAAAAAAAAAAAAAGAGTCCCTCTCTCCCTCTCCCTCTCCCTCTGCCCCTCCCCTCCTCCCTCTCCAAAAAAAAAAAAAAAAAATTGTCTCCAGATGTTGCCAAATATCCCCAAGGATGAGCAATGAGAATCCCTCACCTCAGCAAACATGGCAAGATCCTGAACTAGGGTATGAGCATAGACAGGTGAAGATGGGCACAGATTGAAGGCACACTGAGGAGTCAGGCTGGGAGGGTGACTGACCAGATGTGAGGGGGGACTGAGGCCAGGAGGACCCCCAGGTTTGGAGTGGACACCTAGGGCATGTTGGCGGTACACTGGGATGGTGGGAAGCAGAGGTAGACCTGACCTGGTGGAGAAGGTGCTTAGATAGTTTAGGCTCATCACTCTTGAGGGACTTGGGGTCCCCCGGGTGGGAGGATCCAGAGGCACCTGGCTCCATGGGGCTGAGGGGCAGAGCCAGGGGTGAGAGACAGATGTGAAAGTCTCGGTGGCTGATGAGACTACCCTCAGGAGGTGCGTTCCGGGCAAGAAGGTGGCTCATGATAGCACCGGGGCACGTCAGCATTAAAGTGACTGGGCAAAGGAAGAACAGTCAGGACAGGCCACTGAGAAGAAATGGTCAGAGAAGCTGATGGAAAATCAGGAGGACAGTGTCCCAGAAAGAAGACAACAGAAGGGTGTCTTCAAAGGAGAGCCGTCACAGACAGAGCCAAATGTCACAGAAATGTCAAGGAGGGGAAGGGCAGAAAGGTGTCCATTGGATACCTCAAAGGATGGTTTTGGGAGCAGATGAGCTTTTGAATGTGAAAGACCTGGAAAAGGTTAAAAGCACGAGACAAACATGACATGCTATTAGCGATTATTAGGTTTCCCTCCCTAACGGGGAGCTCCCTGTGCTTCTGGCGGCAGTGATCTCCCATCAGATAGCAGGCCCATTCCCGGGGGGGGGGGGGGGGGCTGCGCCTCTGACTCTGGCCAGCCCATGCCCACCTGTGAGCTCCCTCCCAGCCTGTCTCGGGGGCTCCCCACTATCTCCGCAGCAAAATGCCAGGGAGCTCTCCCCAGTCTTCCTGCCGGCTCCATTGTTTAAAGGGAGACTCCCCCAACAGATTCAGGTGAATCACTCTCTGATGCAGCAAAAAGTACCAGTCGACCCACTGCTTCCCTCCTGTGGCTCAGGGAGGGCTCTGACCCTGGCCATCTCGCAGAACTGCCCAAATTCCGACTTTCCGTCTCTCCTGCTATATGTCCCTAAAACGATGCTTCCCAGACTCCACTTCCTCCTTCTCTCTTTCCGTACCTTATCTATGATGTACTGTCTCCCTTCTCTAAAAGAATTAGATGTTTTGTTGTTGTTAAGGCAGGAGGAAGGAACTCTTGTGTTTCTTAGAAGTCCGTTTCCCATACTCTCTCAGGCCATTTCTTACTCAGCACCACTCTGACCCACTCATCACCTTCTGCCTCACCTGCAACTCAGGCAGCCTACCAGCATGCGTGCCTGCTCCAAAGCCGCCTTGCTGCGAGTCTCCTCAGCCACTGGGGAGCCCACTGCCCAGCCCACGCGCCTCTCCTCCCACTCCTCAGGCTCTGAACCTGGGCTCTGCCCTGAAGACAGACAGCACCCAGGGAATGGGGGGTGTTTCTGTGAGATGCACCGAGCCCAGGGCTGCAGCCTCAGCCCAGCCCTGTGTGCATTACCACAGGAGAGGAGAGGGGCCACGGAATCAGCGCAGAGGGCAGGAGGGACTGGCAGGGTACAGAATCTTTTGTCCCGCGGGACCACGTTACTTACTAGACAGATCTGCCCCCTAAACCCTTACCAGCCCTCACTCCGTAGGAGGTACTCAGGGTGTCCTCTGCCTCTCTTCCCACCCTATATAAAGTCAATGTGGTCCTGGGCTTTTTGGATCCTACGCTGGCATCAGTCATCCTGGAAACTAATAACTGTGCACAGCAGGTGGCCAGCAATGTAACATAGATCATTTCAGCGCAGGTGAGCAAGCACCACTGAGCTCTGTATGGGCCAGGCAGGATGCTTAGCACTGGGAATAAAGCAATAAGCAAGACACATAAGACACACCCTGCCCCTCTAGGGGCCTGCATTCTAGTGGGGAAGACACCTCCACGGACACCTCCTTTTAATATGGGGGTAAGCATGACATGTACAATGGAGGCATGCATGGGGTGCTACAGGAGCATGTCGAGCCATAGAACACCCACATACCCTTTCTGTAAAGGGGAAAACTGAGGCTCAGGGGCTTCCAGTGACTCACCCGAGGTCACAGAGCTATTCAGAGGTCCTCTGACCCTGCACCTCTGTGTGTTTCAGGGGGGTGGGCTTCCCTGCTGTGATGACCACAGCTTCTGTGTGTGGCCCTGCCCTGCGGCATCGTTACCCCATCACTGTCAGCCCCTATGATTCTGCCCACTTCTGTGAGTCCGGTATGCCCAGTGAGGGGCTGCCTCTGTCCCACTGTTGTGCAGAATGTGCTGGGAAGTTCCCAGGCAGCTCTCTCCTGCTTCTTCCAGAGCTGCTGTGTGTGGGGTCTGCAGGGGGGAATGCTCACACCTGGGGCGGCCCTGCTCCCTCGGGGTCTCCTCATCACTGGACTTTGGGGACCCAAGCTTCGGACCAGCCTCGGGCTGCCTGCAGATGTCTTCACCTGGGTCTGTGTCAGATGAGTCCCTCAGACACCGCCATGCCCCACGCCCATCCACCCCCTTCCTCCCCCATTGGAAGTCACAAGTTTGGCCCTTGGTCCTCACACAGACAGTTGGTGTTTCAGTAGCCATGTGGAAATGCATCGAGTGAAGTCAAATCTGATTTTCTTCGGGAGGAAAATCAAATTCTCCACTTTGTGAGGCAGACAGGGAGATTAGAAGAGGGAGGACCAGGAAAATACAGCTCACTCAGGGTGGAGCGGCCAGACACTCAGAGGGGCAGAGGGAGGGGCAGGGCAGAAGGGAAAATGCCAGCCGGGCAGGGTCGGGCTCCCGCAGGGGAGTTCTCAGCCTGCCGGCCTCCAAGTCAACACAGAAGCCAGCTCCTCTGGATTTGGACTCAGTACCAAGCCAAGGGACTACTGTCCGTGGACTTGTTTAATTTTAAGATCTGTCAACTCTGTGGCCTTCTCAGGCTGAAAACCTCATGTTTCCACTTAGAGGTGCAGAACGCTTTCCAGCGGGATGGGAAGTGAGAAAGAAGGGAGGGGGCATCTAGGCCTTGACGGATGAGTAGGGGTTTTCCAGGGGGAAGGTGGAAAAGGGGGTGTTCCTAGCACAGGAATAGCATAAGCAAAGGAACGGAGGCACAGAATGCATGGCAAGTTCAGTCACGGCAGGTAGTCGGAAGCAAAGTTTCACTGGGAGAAGGGAAATGATAGGGGTGGGGGGAAAAGCTGGAAAGGTGGACTGGAGATGCTCATAAAGAGACATCCTGAGAAGTTTGGATTTGCCGTGAGGTCAAAATGTATCCCCAGAGAAGTCCTCAAGGAAACACAAGGAAATTTCTAGAAACCATGTCAGAGATCTTTTCTAGGCTTTTGAGGGATTTTAACCTTAATGGATCCCCTGGAATCACTGAATGTCTGAGCTTCAAGAAGCCTAAGTTAGTCTGTATCTGGGGTTGTCAGACTGGGTTCAGTTGGAGCCTGAGGGTTCCAAGAAGGGCCTTAGAGACCCACCCCATTAGGCAGACACCACGAGACAGGCCTTTGACTGCTGAATCAGCCACTGTCCACTTTTGAGGGATTCCCCTCGAACCCTCAGCTCTCCGAACCTCAGTGATTCCATGTGTAAGACAGGAGTGAAAATACCTACCACCACCACCTAGCACCCTGCCTGACACAAAGTATAGGCTTTGGAAATATTTATCAAAAGTCTGATTCATTGACTGGTTGATCTGTGATAAAGAGGAGTGCAGGAAAGCCGTTATTTCAGTTACTCAGAGTCTAGTAAGAACTAGGTGTTGGACCTGCTCTCCCAGCTCAGCCTTCAAAAGACATCTCGTTGGAATTCAAGAGGAGAAAAGCCTCAAGAAGGGAGGCAGATAAAACCTACCCCTGGATTCAGTTTTGGCCTGACATGTCTACTGAGCCGCTGAAGAGACCTTTCCAGCCCTCGGCAAGAGAACAGTGTGGCTCCAGCTGGGAATTCATGGGGCCCACCCGTCTCATCAGCAGCCCCTCCCAGATCGTGCCTGGACCTGCGGAGAGGGCTGACAACGGAGTGACATGGGTCAGAACCTCCAGGGTGTCCACCTGCTCGCTCACTCACTCTGCATCTCGTCCAGGAGAAGAATGAGCTAGGACAGTACGTCTGCCTGGGCGCATGCACACGTGTGTGACCTGGACGAGGGGCCTGTCTTGTGAGGATTTTAGTGGATCACGGCACAAGTGTCCAAGGTGTAGAGAGAACGAACTCATGTCAAGGAGACAGAAACAGGAAATCTTACACGGGAACCGGTCTTCCCCTGGCAGTGGCAAAAGACACCTCCCTCGGAGGGGTGAGATGGGGGTGACTTTCGTCCCCTCACTATCTCTTAGGTCTGTCCATGAGGGTACGAGCGGTGTCTGTCTCTAGCCTCTAGCCTTGGTTTTGACAAAGAACCAGGCGAGGCACAAAGGCTCCAAAGAGAGCCTCGGCGTTTCTGTTTCCATCACGTGTGGCCGGAGAGCTGCCCTCCCCTCCGCTAATCACCACGGAGCTTCAGGAAAGCACTCAGATCGGCAGGCAAGGGGTTTGCGGCTGTGTTCTAAAATAGAAGCAAACACCCAGGGACCCTTGAGGGGGAGAGAGCAGGGACGGTTTTTACCATCTTGTTTCCCAGGTTCCAAGTCCCAGCAGGCGCTTGTGCTGGTCCCTTTCTTCCCGCTTCCCCTCCTCCATCCCTTTCTCAGATTGGGCCAGGCCATTACGGAATCCAGCAAAAATTAATTGAGCATCTACTATGTAATCAGGCACTCGTCTCAGAACTAAGAATATAAACAGATAAGACACACTCACTACTCTCAAAAAACTCAGGGTTGATAATATTATATTCGCTTTGGTTGCTCTCCGAGGGCCTTTATTTTAAAACCATGAAAAAGAAGCACCCAGGAAATGCTTAGCAGCGAGGTACAGGTATATGTCAGCCCCAACTGCCTAAGGATCACAGACCATGTGAGTCAGGAGGCCAGGGAGAATTGGTTTTAGGAAATTGTTACTTCTTCATCCCAGAGTATGTCTCCTCCCTTCTTTGCTTAACCATTTCGGGCTCCCTCTCCTTAGCCCCCACCAGAGCCGTGTTCTCTGGTGCAGTCAGTCAAACGTCTGACTCTTGGTTTTGGCTCAGGTCATGATCTCAGGGTCATGAGATGGAACCCCACATCTGGCTCTGTGCTCAGGGTGGAGTCGGCTTGGGATTCTCTCTCTCTTTCTCCCTCTGCCTCTCCTGTTCATGCTTGCTCTCTCTCTCTTAAATCAATCTTTATAAATAAATGAATGAATAAATAGGAGGGGAGGGCTCCCGAGGTTTTAGTGGGTAAGTCCAGCCATGTTCCCCGAGCACCACCATGGACCAGTGCCACAGGCTCTGAGCTGATGCCTGGGATGGAGATGACAAAACCACAGTCCCTGCCCATGAGGACATCAGTCAACTGAAGGCGTCCTCCGTGTGCCAAACACTGCAATACGGTGTTCCATGTGCAGCCATAGAAAGCTGTAAGAGCATCTTGCCATCACCCCTCCTTCAGTGCTCAGGCCTCCTCACTGGACGCTTTGGCTCATCCTCCCAACTTCTCCCAACATAAGCCTCAGTCTGCCATCTATCATCATCTTCTTGAGGAGCACCCCTTCCCTGTTGCCAGAGAAGCACCTGTTATGCCCCATGCACGCATTGCGCTGGATGCCTGGCCGGTTTTATTTATTCCCCCAAAATTCCTTAAGGAAGGTGCCATCAACCCTCAATTTGCAGATGAGGCCCCTGAGGCAGGGCCGAGTCAGAGACACCCCCACAGTCTGAGTTCCTGAGTGCCACGATGTGAGACTATGTCTGTCTGGACTCAGTGTTCTTTCCAAACCACCGTACTGGTCCTCATTCAGTCGGCCCTGGAAAGCACTTGGGCTTCTGCCAAAGCTGTTCTCATTTCATGGCCCCACCCTTCCCAGCTCAGCTAGTGCCCAATTCGCTTCTTTCTTAGGAATCCCATTTCTCTCTCCTCTGTCGGGCATGGGAAGTCGACCCTCTCCCAGAGCTGCTTCCAGCCTCTGGCCTTCTCAGGGATCAGACCAGACGCCCCAGCATTCCTCTGCCCTCTCCCAGCTGCTCCCTTTCTCCTGGTCCCCTCTCTGCCCCGCCCCCCTTCCATTTTCCCAGCATCTTCTCAACCCCCGCCCTCCAGCATCATCTCCATACCTATCAGGTCTGGCCACAAGCCAGCCCCTTCCTCTCCGATTCAGATGATCATACCTGGTTTGCCCAGGACAGTCCTGGCTCGTGCTTATCATCCTGGCATACTTACTAATAACTCCCCATTCACTCCCCAAAGTGTCTCTGCTTACATGATGAATGTCTTCACCCAGGCTGGACAGGAGAGGGAACATGAATATAAGCCCCTTGGATCTAAATTGAAAATAATTATCAGGTCGTCCCCACGTTTTATCTATCTGATGTTCTTATGTCCTCATATGCGTCTTGAAATCTAGCATATTTCCTTGGGGTCTGATTTTTAACTACTGTGGTAACATCCTTCTTGGAGGGATTTGGGGCCTCAGGGGCATGGAGAACTCAGTATCCCCAGGGAGCCAGGCATGTTGCCGCATCTTGCCTGCGTACCCCCCTCTGCACACAAACAGCACTTATGCCGGGTGCTGGACGAATCGGGACTCCAAAGTCACACTGAGTTTAAATTCATCCCCTCTGCAGATATTCACTGGGCACCTACTCTGTGCCTGCTTTTGGGCACCTCTGATTCTGAGGGGTAGGGACACAGTCGTGGCCAAAACAGATAAGAGCCTTGGCATCCTTCTGGCAAGAGGGAAGAGAAAATCCACAAATAAATATATGATGTCAGGTAATGGTAAGTTCAAGAGAGAAAGAAAAAAAAAGACAAAGTAAAAGAGATGGCAGGCAGGAAAAAAGTAGCAAGGACCGAGTTCCTGAGAAGAGAGCCTGCCTGATGTGTTTGAGACAGAGCGAGAAGGTTAGTGTGGCTGCAGCAGAGTAAGTCAAGAGGAGATGCAAGAGCTGAGATCAGAGAGGGAAGGGGGCCAAAGCCTGACCCTGAGCCACTGAAGGGTTTGAACAGAGGAGCAACAAGGTTCTGTTTACCCTGAGCAAGGATGGCTGTGGTCGCTGGACCCAGAAAACGGTAGGGACAAGAATAGAAGCAGGTCACCTCTTAGGAGCTAATACTCTCTTCCAGGTGCAGGATGATGCTGCCTGGGACCAGGGTGGCAGCAGCAGGGATGGTGGGAAATAGTCATTTCCTGGATAAAAGAATGAATGGAAAGCGTTAGAGAAAGGCAGCAAGGATGACCTGTAAGGTTGTAGCTGAGCCAACAGGAAGAACAAAGTTGCCATCTACTGATAGGGGGATCAGGCAGGGGGCAGGGTGTACAGGGGGCAGGCTGGGAAGCAGAAGGTGGTTTTAGCTGGCTTACATTTTAGATGCCCCTAAGACATTCAGAAGGAAATGTCAAGCAAGGGGAGAGTCTTCAGCATGTGGATGGGGCTGAAAGCCATAGAGCTGAATGAGCTCATCGAGGGAGTGCATGTGGACAACCCAGAGAACCTCTGAGGTCCTCCAACATTTGGGAATAATAGCGATGGAGAAGAACCAACACTCCTCCTGTGAGATTGGAATGGACGCAAAAGAGATTGCTCTCCCAAAAGAGATTGCTCTCCCAGAGGCTGAGAAAAGAAAGCATTCAAATAGGAAGAGCTGATCAACCATGTCAACCAAGAGTTGACCACTGGATCTGGCAGTAACCTTGAAAAGAACTGTCTCCGTGGAGTTCTGGGAGCAATATCTGAGTGAGTGGGTTCAAGAAAGAATGGATGAAGGGGAATTCGAGGCAGTGAGAGACAGCTCTTTGGAATTATATGAAAGAGAACACAGAGAATGAGCTGTAGCGGGAGGGAAACCAGGGTCAAGGGAGGTGTCTCCATTTTTAAAACTTAGAGATATTACAGCATTTTTGTAAGAAGATGATTGAATAGAGAAGGATAAATGATGGCGCTGGAGGGAAGGGGGACACCTATTTGGATCAATGTCCTTGGGTGGGAGAGAGGGGCTGGGTTTCAGCACCAAAGAGAGGGAGGGTTTGGCCTCGGGGGCAGAACGACTGAGTGATGCCCCTCTGGGATCACACCAGTGGCGGGGTGGGCGGCGGGGGTGCTGGCCAGGGTGGTGTTTCCAGAGCCCAGAAGCTCTGTTAGAGGCCCTGGTGAACTTGGCAAATCACTTATGTCTAATTATCAGCTCCCTTGTCTTAAATATCAGCTCGCCATGCTCCCCTCCGAAAATCATTGGGAAGAGTGAATAAAATATGTGCAGAGCACAGTGCTTATCCTATTATAGGGGTTTGGTAAAGACCAGGTTCCTTCTCCCCACCCTCCCCTGATTTTCCCTCCAGCGTGTCTCTGGGGACCTCTGAGTTATCTTGAGAAGCCTGGATGGCCCTTTTGCTTCCAGTGCTGCTTAGAGGGCAGAGGAGCTGTGTGAGCTGTAGCCCCCCCACCTCCGACACCCCTTCCCTACATTTCTCTCAGTAGATTTTTCCCTGCGAGTTTGAGGAGTTGGATATTTTTCTGAGCAGCCAGGTTTTGTAACCTGCACCTGCTTGCCACTAGGATCTTCAAAGAGCTACTGCCCACTGAGTGGAGCCCAGGCGGGAGCCCCTGCCCTTCCCACCCCGCCCCTCCACACACACCCCCAGGGCCATCGTGCAGGACAGGTAGATGTCTGGCTGGAGCCCCAGGCCAGCCCAGACTCAGACAGCCTAGATGGAAGAAAGGCCCAGACCCAGGATGCTCCCCTTCTCTTAGCCTAAGCTCTGCAGGGCTCCCTGGCCCAGGTAGGAGCACCATGAATCCTTGACCCAGAAAGACTGGGCTCTTGTCACGAGGAAAGAGTGATTTTAACTTGCATCCACGAACTTCCCAAGGAAAAAAATGTAAAGGTCTGTCAAAACAGGTTAGCATATTAGCAATCATGGCTCACTACCATCTGTATTTGTTCCATTTGAGGCGTTTATGATGGTTATCCACATTAATTATTTCGCTGCTCAAGTCCCTTCTAATTTCTGAACACTGTTATTTCTAAGCAAGATGGATGTTAAATATGCCACACATCAGCACAGGGTCGCATTACAGCGTGCTATTAAGTTCGGATGCTGAAGCTCGGCAGAAAATAACTTTGCTGTTTGTAATCACAATAAAGTGTTTTCTATTGTGGCTCAAAATGAAGAGCAGCATTGACGGAAGCTGATATCTTAGTTGCGCAATTACCCTGAAGTCACCGAGAGAGGCAGGGGCCAGAGGCTGGGGTGGGTGGGCAACCCGAGGACCAAGATGAACGGGGATGGAGGAGAAGGTGGGCTGGAACAGTGATTCCCAAGCCTGACCACACCGCAGACCCGCCCGAGGGAGGTTTTAAAAGGCCCAAGTTCCAGAGAGAACTCCCAGAGACTCTGGTTCGATAGGTTGAGGGTGAGGGGTAGCCAACGATTAGAACATTCTGTCACTTGTGGTTCACACAGCTTCTGGAGCCCCTGTAAGAGAATTTACAGAAGGGTGAAGAACGGGTGTACTCCAGAGGACAGTGACCACTTCCAGAGTGCTTTAGATTACAAACTGCGTTCACACATCCATTGTTTCCCTGGACAGCATGACAGCCTGGGAAGGGAACTTTTATTATTATCATTACCAGGACAAAACAAGACACGTCTTCCCTTCCTCCTAACTCCCACCCCCACCCCACACAAAGACACCATTTGGTTAAATGACCAAAACACCAAGAAGGCGGTCTTGAAGGTGATGTCCAACATGAAGATCCACAGTGAGCAAAGAAAACTCTTTGTTAAAAAGCAACCTTTGAGACTCCCATCTGACTGGAGTTTGGTAGGATTAAAGGCTTCTTGGAGATCCCTTCCTGCTCAAGCGTATATTCATCCTCTCACTTGCTCTATTCATGCACAGGTAGTATGCCAGCCCTGGGCCAAGAGAACAGAATGAAACAGACACACCCTTCCTTCCAGGGGAGACAGACAGAACCAGAGTAGACAAGTCCATGCGTACAAGTTGAGCAGAGGAAGCAAAGCAGATACTGATTGAGAATTAACAGGTAAATCCCATTTAGATAGAGTCCAGGATAAAGTAAAAATCAGCTGATAGGAATCAGCTTTCTCAGCTGGTGCCCTCCCTGATCACCAAACTAATCCCCCACAAAGGCAAGCTAGCAAATAACTTCTTTGCCTGACTTGGCTATTTATTACATCAATTGGGTTCCTATTTCTGCTGGGAAGATAGCTCCCCCTGGTGGTTGGAGGCCTAAATGGTTACATGCTACAGTGCAGTATAGGAATGGATGGCCTGTGATTTGGTACAGAGCCCAGAGATCCAGAAAAGCAGAAGCTAGCCTGTTCCCCTGGAATGGAGCTAATCGTGAATCATCTTACACTTCCTTTATTCCTGAGTTTGAATCCCAACCTTCTTACTTCCTCAGTGTCATGATTTGGGGGCAAAGTTACTTAAATTCTCAGAGCCCCCAGTTACTCACCTGTAAAAAGGAGGGTGATCCCGCCAATGTGGTGTCAGAGTAAGGATTAAATAAGATAACGAAATGACACCTCGCTCCATGTGCGGCCCCTGGCAGGTCCATAGACGTCAGCTGCTTTGTTCGTAGCTTGAGATTTTCTGAATCTTTCCTCCAGCTCCATCCTTTCCCCCTTCTCTCCCTGTGTCTTATTCCCAAATTCTCATCTGTCCTTTCTTTTCTCTTTCCCTGCTCCCTCCCTGTGTGCTTCCTTCTCTCCCTCCAGTCTCCCTTCCTCTCTCCATCTCCTTTCCTCTCTCTGCTTCTTTCGCATCACCTCCCATCCCTGCCCTCCCCCCCCCCCCGCCCGCACCGCATCCTTCCCTCTCCTCACGCCCGACCTCTTGCCAAGACACCTGTTGAGGGTCTGTCCGAAGATAAATTGCGTCCTGTGCTGAGTCAGAGAGGAGCCATTTTTCTGTTAGTCAATCACACTGCAGATTGCTCTTGTGTTCTTCAAAGGGGCACCAAGAGCTTCTCTGCACACTTCACACAGCAACACTAGGGCCTCCACCACCGTGTTCGTTTTCGATGAGGTCTGACCACGCTCTGTATCCCCTCACTGTTCGGAAGACTCTCTGATGGCCTCTGCTCTGACTTCCTCCCCCTCTCCTCTCTGTGTCCCCCTGCTCTCTCCCTTTTTCTCACCTCATCTCGCGTCTCTCTTTTGTACCATTTCACGTGCTCCCTGTCCCTTTCCTCTTGTTTTTTATCTACAGAATGGCCTGCATTCCCCTCTATTCCCAAACCTGATTTGCTCAAGCAGCCTGCGATATCTCTTCCCTGTCACTATAAAAGCTTTTTCATCTCCATTTGGAGCCTTTTGCCCTGATCATTTCTCTCCTCAAGATCACACTGATGAGCCCATGTGGTCTTTAGCTGTCAACAATTCCCAGGAAAGGAGAGCACTTACTTAAAACTCGTAGTTTAATTTGGGGACCCGTCAGGGGCTGGCCAGCGCAGCTCGGAAGCCTAGCAACTTGCCCAAACTGGCCGAATGTGCACTGAGACCTTCAGGAAGGAAACTGAAAAACACAGAATAGTTGGGTTTCTTTCCAAGACAGATGGATGGAGTAGTAAGCCAAGATTGCTTTTCTCAAGTGATTCTTTCTCTGCACAGTTTTCTTTAAAGAGGAAGGAAACAGAATTATCAGATGACAAAACAGAAACTGTATCAGTTGTCTGGACATTTTTCTTGGGGTGGAAGGGCAGTAGCCTTGCACACGGAGCCAACTGTTAGGAGTGTAGAGTCCCCAGCAACGCAGTCACACAGAAAGGTTGTATGTGAGTTTAGAATTTAAAAAAAAAAAAAAAAAAAAAAAAAAAAAAAAAAACTAAGCCCAGTTCTTCATCCTGTGGCTTAAGGCCTAGGGAGGAGAAAAAAAAAAAAAAAAAGAATCATAGAAATAAAACTCTGCTAATTATCCAGAAGGCCTCCTTTCTCTACAGTGGGACTTGGTACTTATGCCTTCCCACACACCTTGGAGCAACTGAGGGACCTCCCACCCTCTCGTTTGGGTCCCCCTCAAAGCAGATGCTGAGACAAGGATTCAAATGCACATAGCTTGTTTGGAGAGTGATCCCAGGAAACACAGATGGGGGTGGTGAGCCAGAAAGGGAAGGAAACGAGCCAGTGAAGGGTTCATTGTCAAGTCAGACACCACTGCACATGGTGGCGTTCAGTTCCACCAGGTAGCTCGAGGGCATGGCCTTCTCCCCCATGAGAAGCAAGGAAATTGGGCTATTTGTCCCCACAAACCCCCTATCCATCATTTGTGGAGGGCTTCCAAGACAGCCACTGCCCAGCACCTCCTACTTGCCCTGGACACGGACTGAGCATGTTCCCACAGCTGAGAATGATGCCCCCCTCTGCCGGCCCCCTGCAGAGTCCCACGTGTTCGTTTGCACAAGTGTCTTCTGCCTGCTGAGCTGAGTGCGAGGGAGAGCTGGGCTGCACTCCAGCCGCATCAGTGCTTGGCCTGTGCTCTAGGCCAGAGGGGCAGCAAGCTTTTCCTTATTATAAAGGGCCAGGGCGCAAATATTTTAGACTTTGCTACCAGAAGCTCTTTGTTGCAATTCCAGTTGACCTTTGAACAACACGGGTTGGAACCACACAGGTCCACATATACAGGGATTTTTTTAAATTTTCTATAAAGGAGTACGGCACTGTAAATGTGTTATCTCTTCCTTATAATTTTCTTAATAACATTTTCTTTTCTCTAGCTGACTCTACGGTAAGAATACGGTATACAATATAACATACAAAATATGGGTTAACTCACTGTTTATGTTATGGATAAGGCTTCTGGTCAACAGTAGGTTATTACTAGTTAAGTTTGGGGAGAGTCAAAAGGTATATGTGGAGTTTTGACTACTTGGTGGGGGTCAGCACCCCTAAATCTAACATTGTTTATGGGTCGACTGTACTCAATTCTGCCCCTGTAGGAAGGGAGTAACATGAGGCAAGGAAGGTGCCTGGTGTACAAGACCAGGGCTGGGCTGGGCTAGGGGAAGTCCTCCTTAAATGGTGCACCCCGGGCACCTCCCTTCCCTTACACTAGTCCTGGCCTGACAGTGTGAAAAAGCAGCCACACCCAGGGTGTACACGGATGGGTACGGTTGTGTTCCAATGAAAGCTGCTGATGAAACAGCGGACCGCTGTATTGGCTGACAGGTCATGGTTGGCCCACCCCGGCTCTAGCCAGATTGGCCATTAAGGACCTCCAAGCACCGTGCTTCCTCCTGCCTGCCCTTCTTTGTGCTGCTCCCTGTCCCACGTGCCACCTCACCTCAAGGAAGCCTCCCCCCCTCCCCTGCGCCCTTGGCCAGAGCCCATCCTCCGCTAATGGGCCCACACACCCTTCTACTCTCCTTCAGAACACTTCTCACAGTGGTAATTGCATAATTAATTGTGTAATTAGTTGTCTAATGTCTGTCTCCCTCCCCAGAATGTAAGCCCCGTTAGTTCCCAAGGCCTGTTAAGTCTGCGTCCTCACCCATCTGGAGCTTTTCCCATCCTCGCTGCTTCTGCCAGCCGCGCCCTGGGCCAGGCCTTCAGCATTTCTCCCTAGGCCTCTGCAGCCCTTCCTGACTGACTCTTAGATGTGTCACTCCTCCGCTTGAAAGCACCCAGTGCTCCCCTGTGCCTTGTGAGAGCGTCCAAACTTGTAGGAACCCATCCAGCCCTCTTGCCTCTGCCAACCTCAGCCAACTCCCCTTGCTTCCGCCATGCTGGTCTACCAGTTGTCTCTGACTTCCTACATGAGAATGTCTGCCTTCCTGTGTCTCCCAACATCAGTGCAGACACTGGGCTTCTCTGAGAGACTTTGTCCTCACCCCCCCATGCCCCAGCCTCAGTTAGCTCCCAGCACCTCCACAGCCCCCTATGCTTACCGGATTTCCTGTTTCTTGCACTACATTACAACTGACTGTTTTATCTGTCACCCTTATCAGATTCTGAACTCCCTGAGCCCAAGAGCCAAGAACCTAGTACCCAGCACCCAGCACCTAGCACCTAGCGCCATGTCAGAGCTTAGGAGACTGTCAGTAAGTGTCTGGTGAATGACCAGAAACCCTTGGAACACCTGAACTGTCGTTTCTCTCCAGATGAGTGGCAGGGGTATTTGAGTGGCCCCTGGGCCACCTGTTAGTCTGTGGGAAGAACAAGTATGGGAAAAAAGGGGCCTTGGCTGAAAAGCAGCACTATCTCCACCTGCTTCTTCTCTCTACTATTTTTTTCAGGGGAGGGAGTGGGTTGTCTCCAACCTCAGAAAGCCACAGTCCCAAACTTGAAGACACCCTGCTGTTCTCCTCTCCTTCCCACAAGCCCCACACAATGACTGGACAGAAGCAATGGCTCCTGAGGTCAGGGGTACAGGGCATCATGTCCAGGCCCTCATCTGTGTCCTGGCTCCTGGGGTGGAGGTGCCAGCCCCAGGAGAACACGGGTAGCAACCATGGGCCTCCATTTTACCTTCTCCCACATCCCTAAGGAACAGAAGGGACACGTTGGCATTAGACTGAAATCCAATGGGGTTGGGGAGGAGGGACAGGCAGCAGGAGGGGCTCGCTGGCTTGAAGGGGTCCTGGCCCTCTGCTGTCATAAGAGCAGACAGAGGGGACTCTGAAGGACTCATCCCCCTCAGCCTTTCCTTACTCAGAAAGGCCCCCTCAGGAATTGCTTTGGTGAGGACAGCCTTGGCCCCACAGTGTGCGCGTGCGCACGCACGCACACACACACACACACACTCACACACACTCACATACACACTCCTCCCCACACCCCCTTATCTGCAACATACATTCCCTCCTCCAGGCTCCTAGCAGCCAAGCTGTACTGTCACTTTTATGATTGCAGATAATTCACATTCAAACAAACTCTGACTCACCAGAGACCCACAAAGAAAATGCTCGTGAAGTAGGAACACTGCAGCTCACTGTTTGCTTTCTCCTTTCCAGGCATCTTTCATATCCAAAGAGGACCATTGGGATAGGGGCTTGGCCAGCGACAGTGAAAGCCAAGGACCCCTGCCCTAAGGAGCAATAGGTCAGTGCCACTAGGGAGTAACCTTCCTGGACCCCAAGGGCAGCATTTCCAGTGGAGCCTTAGCTCTCTCATGTCCCTGGAATATCACGTTCTTAGAAATGTCATTGCTTTCTACGATGAAGCGCTCCGTGGCTGGCCATGTGGCAGAATCACCTGGAGAGGTCGACCAGGTGGGAGGGTGGCTCTATGGCTTAAAGAAGGCCTGGCCTTTGCCAGCAAAGCATCATGAGGCAACGGGGACTGTACTAGAAATCCGCACCTTACTAAATTGCACCTCTTAGCCCATCCCCACTAAATCTGAATTAATGCGGGACTAGGGACAAGACTAAAGTCTTCCTTTGTTTTTTATCCTTACAGCAAACACGATACGTGTTTTGCCAACTATGTGGGAACCATTGATTTAATAAGTTAGTTAAAGAATTCTCCTTAAGGCGCACCTGGGTGGCTCAGTCAGTTAAGCATCTGCCTTCAGCTCAGGTCATGATCCCAGGGTCCTGCTTAGCAGGGGAGCCTGCTTCTCCCTCTCTCTCTGCTCCTCCCCCTGCTCGTGCCCTCTCTCTCTCTTTCAAATAAATAAATAAAATCTTTCCCAAAAAATTCTCCTTAAATCCAGGTGGTTACTTGCTCGTGCATCAGGCAGGACAGAGATCAGTGTGTAGCAACTCCACCCCTCTGCCACACACTTGGTGAAAAGATGAATCAGGGTCTTTTCTCTAAGAATGTAAAAGCACTTCACAGTCTCTTGGGATTCGCTTTTGAAACCTGAAGGCAAGAAAGCAGTGTGTTTGACAATTAAATGGTTAACTTGATTAGTGTAGACCACTGATTTCTCTTGAGGGAAGGTGAGCTTGGCCAATTCCTTGCCGTTATCAGCTGCACAGAGGCACTGTCCCGAGGAGGGGGCGCACCTGAAACCCAGGGCCCCCGTGCCCGCTCCCCACAGAATTCTCTCCCCGCGCACCCCGCTCATTGTGAAGAGATATAGCAGGTTGAGACTGTTGCCGTGCATTAATTAAAGCCTTGTTAATTATTAAAATGGTATTTAGCGAGGTTTAGCAACTCCCCAATAAGATTTCATGTTTGTGCCAGTTGTTAAACTTTGGTAATTCTGTTCTTAATAATCGATTGTGGTCTGTTTGACTTGGAATCACTTTTCTTATTAAACCTAAACCAAACCTTTATTTGAGACACTTAATTATAAGTGAGACTAATTTGCTTCCCCTCAGGGCACCAGGGACTCTTTAAGTCCACACTGACATGAGGGAATCCCACGTCTGAGGACAGAGAAGGGTGCCCTCCCTGGGAGGTAGGAAAGGTGATGGTTATTCTGTAAAGCGCCATTTAGAAAAATAGTCCCCCAAGCTCCCATCTGCATACACGTTAACTGGAGCTTTAAGGACTGTGTTCTCATCCCATTCAAATGTCAGCGTGCCGTGGAGGGCTACTTGAATGATACTGAGCTGTCTCAGGAAGCTAAGCCTGGCTCCCCTTTCAGGTGCTTCCAAGACCGTGCTGACTTTAAGTACGAAAGGGAGGTGGTTCCGTGTTTTGGTGGAAAGAACACTGAGCTGTTCCTCCTTTCTTCAACTCTGTGAAGTCCTGTGTTTCTGCCCCATGAGCTCAGTGGGCATGCCCTCCTGGACAAGGCACAGCTCCCAAAGCCCACCTGATGGTCAGGACTCTGCTGCCTCTGGACAGGTCTGGGGTCCGCCCACGCCAGCCCTCCTGCTGATGAACACAGCAGAGCACAGTAGAATGAGCACAGGCTTCCCAGCGAGGAGCATGGGGTTCAGATCCCAGAGCTGATGCTCACTATCTGTGTCTCCTAGGGATATTTCCTATCCCTCTGAGCTTTGGATCCCACAACTCTGAAATGGCTGTGACGGTTACTACTTTGCAGGGTACTTGTGAGGATTAGCGGTAGTGAATGTGAAATGCTCGTGTCGTTGTGTGGTGCTCGGCATATAGAAGATGCTCAGTAAACGTACTTCTTATTATCATCCCCTCCCCTCATGCCCCATCACCCCACTTCTGCCTTTCTTCGGCCAGGACCTGCTTGGTCTCCTGTATTCGTTTGCTGGGGCTGCCATAACAAAGCACCACAGACCAGGTGGCTTCAATAAGAGAAATTTATTCTCTTACAGCTCTGGAGGTTAGAAGTCTGAGGTTGATTTCTTCTGGGGCCTTCCTCCTTGGCTTGAAGATGGCTGTCTTTTCCCTGTGTCTCTACACGGTCTTCCCTCTATATGCATCTGTGTCCTCTTCTTATAAGGACACCAGTCAGATTGGATTTGAACCCTCCCTAAAGACCTCATTTTAACATAATCACCTCTTTAAAGACTCGGTCTCCAAATACAGTCACATTCTGAGGCACAAGAGGTTAGGACTTAAACAAATCAATTCTGGGGGACACAAGTCAGCCCATAACAGCTCCTACCATCACCACAACCACTCGTCTGGACTTTACCCAGTTAGGGGTGAACTCTGCCTTTTCTGCTTGATGCCCTTCTGCCATATGGTCTGCCCCTCCATCCCCTACTCCTCCTACAGAAGAGATGGGCCTGATTGGAACCAAGTTCCTCTTGGGATAGAGTACTGATAAGGCCAAATAGTCAAATCAGAACCATATTATGGGGAGAGTTCGGGATGCCAGGGACGGACATGGAATTACTCTTAACTTCTTGGTCCTTTTGCTTAAGGAGAATAAAACACATCTCATAAGGTTGCTGACAGTATTAAATAAGCACAGTGCCCCACACAATGTAGGCATTCAAACATCGCTGTCCTTCTCTCTTGACCAGGAGGGAGAGGCTGGATACAGTGTTAAAGAAAGATCCATCTGGCCATGATGACACAGGCTGTACCAGGGTAGAGGTCAGAAACTACTGGATTAACAGGGATCAGGGCAATCACAGTGGGATAAAGAAGAAGAGACATTGAAGAGACACCTGAAGGAGAAACACTGAATATAGGGGCAGTTTCGATAGAAGGAAGGGAGAATGAAAAAGAAAGGGAGAGATCATAGTTGATCCCAAGGTCTTAGACCTGGCTTAGTGGAGAATGGTACATTTGCCAGAAAGCTGGAGAGCAGAGGGAGGGGGTGTTGATGATGTCCATGGAGGTCATGCCGAAGGTGAGGGTAAGACCTTGGAGGCACTGGAGAAACAGGGGAGGAGGTCTGGAGCTATCAGCTAAGATTGCCGCTCTTGGCTCATCTGCTCCGGGTGCCTCTCCCGGACCTTGAACCGCATGCCTTCCCAACCAGAGGAGGCCCCAGCTGGGAACTGCAACTTGTTGAATAAGCTCTTGTTACTGATGGTGATGACTCTGGTCTTGTGTGCCCTGGGCCAGGGTTTGAGACCTGAGATCAAGGACTCCATTTCCAGTCCTCCCCTCCAGTGATTCCCTTTCAAAAGAAAATAGGGGCTTTACAGCTGAATTACAGATCCGATTTCCCATTTTCCAAGAGGAAAACAAATAGAATTCCTAAGCGGGAGTGCTTTTCCAGCTAAATGCCCTTGGTGAGTAGGACATTGTTATTCCAATATTGTTTATTTCAGACTTTCCAGGCCTTCTCAGATGCTTGACTTCACATACTCATTTTGCCTGCTTTAGAGGCAATTTAACATAGTAAACTGCCAGGAAGAAAAGGGAAGCAGCACAGGCAGATGAGTTTTCAGGCGGCATGAATATTTTCTGACTCCCTGGCCAGGGATTTCTTTCACGTGTGAAAAGTCGACGGAAGAGCAAGACAGTTTATTTCTTGATCATCAGTGACACACGGGTGGGTACTTTAGGACCTGTGGCAATCATCACCTTATTCAGGAATACCTACAAGAGACCCATCCATCTCCTGGTTTACTTCCCACTTACCCGACCAAGCTACCCCATGTAATACTGCAGGTGAGTGAACAGGCAAGAGAATGAATGAGTATGGATGGCCCATGAAAAGAGAACCTTTTCGCCAGAGTAGGCAAGGAGAGGAAGGTGTTGGCTCAGGGTTGGAAGGGTTCCGGGAAAGCAAGAAGAGCTAATCACAGTGACCAAGAGGAAGAGCTTAAGAGCAACTACTGAAGGACATTTCTCTACTCAGGGAGAAATGATCCAGGGAAGGAAAACTTTCTAAAGTGCTGTAAGGAGTCTATGGAAGAAAAGAATGGGTTAGAATAGAATGAAATGGAAGCATTATATCTGGAGGTGGCAACAAAGGCTGAGTACCCTAGACACTGGCTCCAAGAACAAACTGTCCCAGAGGACATGCAGCCTGGAAGAGCTGAGAAGCAGGCGTTAGGTGCTGGCTGCCAGTAGAGAGATTAAGTGAACCAAACAGAGAGCCCAGAAATAGACTCAAATGTCTGTGTGGGGAAATAGCATATGAGAAAGGGGTATAGCAAAGCAGTGAGGAGGAAGATCAATTACTAAATGCTCTTGGGCAACTAGCTAGATAATTGGAAGAAAAAAATTAAATAGTATCCCTTCTTCACTCCTTATACTAAAACGAATTCCCCCGGATGAAAGATAGATAAATAAAACCACAAAACAAGAGAAAGAGAAAATATATCATGTGTGTGTGTTTGTACACAAAGTCAGAGGCTGAAAAATCATCTGTGAAAAAAATATCAGTAACAGAAATGATGAAGGGCTAAATATCTTTCATTTTGTTATCTGAGAGTTCTTAAAATTCAATAAAGGAGAAAGTTCTTATGAGCCAGTAGAAAAACTGGGCAAAGGACATTCACCAAAAACGAAGGGGGAAAAAAAAGCTAATAAACATATCAAAAGACATACCACTTCAGTCATCATTGAAGAAAAGCAAACTAAAACACTATTAATTTTTTTAATCTGTCAGACAAGAAAAGATTAAAAATTTGATTATATCCCCATACCCTTGTGGGCAAGGGTATAGAGAATCTGGCTCCTTCATACATTTTTGGTGGAAATACAAAATGTGGTAGACCCCCTTTGGAGAATGATTTGGCAATATCTATCCAAATTTTAAATTCACACATCATTTAATAAGAATTTTATTTTTAGGAATTTAGCCTAGAGATATCTCTTTATACATGTGCACAAATACACACATATCAGATGTCCATTACTCTATCCCTGCAAGGAAGTAGATATAACAAAAATGCCCTTTCTTATGACGTGATTTTTATCAAATTATGGTACAGCTATTCAAAGGATTAGTAGGTAGTTATTAAAATGAATAAAATCAGTTGACATGTTTCAGTTTTCTATTTCTGTATAACAAGCTACCCACAAACATAGTCACTTAAGACAAAAGCCTCTATTTGCTATCTTTCAAGGTTCTGTGGCATGGCTGGGTTCTGTCTGGTGGTTCATTTGCTCTGTCTCGTATCAACTGCAGTCATCTGAAGGCTTGACTGGGCTGGATCATGCACATGGCTACTAAATGGTACTCACTGTGACTCAGGCTCAGTTGTGCTGTTAGCTGACTGCCTCAGTTCTCCTCCTTGGGGTCTCTCCATGTGATGTGGTCTTCTCACAGCATGGTGGCCGGATTCCGAGAGGAAACACTACAAGCACCTGAAACCAGAAACAGCAGATCTCTTAAGGTTATGTCTCAGAAGTGACACAACATCTCTTTCTCCACCTTCTGTGGAGGAAGTGGCAAAATCTTTGGGGCCATCTGTAATCCTCCAAGGTGTGTTTTCCAGTTATCCACATACACATGTATCTATCCATCTACCTACCTATCTACCTATCTATGTATACCCACAGATACCTAGACATATGTAAAATTTCTGGAGCGATTGAAACTGGTGATAATTTTGGTATCCGTGGAAAAGGACTGACCTCTCCGTACTGTTGTATTCTTCCTATGAACATGTATCTTTTTGGGTTAAAAAAAAAAAAAAACACTTTTTTTTGAAAACCAAACCCATTTATTGACCCAAAGCAAACTATGTTCAATGGCTAAGCTATCAATTTACTACCCACTTATGAAGTTTGGCCCCGAAGTTCCTCCCACTCTGATCGTGCGGCTTTATCTTCCAAGGACTTTGGTGATTGTTTATAGAGGCAGGAAACTGGCCAGTCAGAGGATAGAGACTTTTGTCCCAGGGATGTGGTTTGAGGAAGAGAGTATCGGTTCCCTGTGGGTGATGGCCTATTGTGAGAATATTGTTTCCTTGTGGGTGATGGCCTATTGTGAACCCCAGGTGCCTTCTTTCTGATGGACCCTTGGCTTGTTTAGTCACCAATTTTAATGTGGTTTCTGTAGTAAACTTTGGGACTGGTGTAGGTGATGGAGCCAAAAGTGCCTTGCTCATGCAGACATCCAGATGGTCATGGAAGCCCGGGTCTCAGGAAGGACTCAGACCTCCCTTCTTCACCCCAACTTGTGGAAACCGAGACATCTTAAACTAAAGTGCTGTCTGTGTATAGACAGTAAGCCTGATGCACATGCATGCATGTGCACGTGGATGGGATGACGATGACCTCCTGGAGGAAGACTGGAGAGCCATGGCCCCGCAGCTGAAGGTTGTATTCTGCTGAGATCGCTCAGCCAGACCTTCTCAGGAAGAAGACCGCGAGCCCCAGTGTGCTGAGGCCAGCCCCTGCAGTCCTTTCCAGGCCTCCATGCTGATAGTGCTCATTCCTTCCTGCCTCCCCCAGCCTCCACCCTCCACTCCTTCCCATGCACACATCTTTGCCTAGCTGTTGTTCTGTGCTCATTTGGTTCTGCAGTTAAATGGACATACATGTTCAGTTTTCTGGGCCTCCATACCAAGGAGAAGATTCTAAGTGACACACCTTGGGGATATTTTTAGCATTAAAGTAAAAGCTTTCAGACATTTTGAAAATTGTGACTTACACAAAGGGCAAAGGCCAATTCCAAAGTGAGTTTAAAGAGACTTATTTGAAATCTGTGCAAATATGTGACTATGGAGTCCTATCTAACTGAGTGTGTGGGTGTGGGCAGGTGGGTATGTATGTGTGTGTGTGCAGGGGGAATGAGTCTGGTGGCAATCTCTCTGGAAAAACAGGCCCGGCAGTTTTGGAGGATTGATCCAAACAATCTCAAAGCTCCATTTCTCCTTCCTTTTTGGGAAAGTGGGGGTGAAGCAAAGAACCCATATGTTCCCAGCCCAGCCACTGTCAACACTGGTTCCTGAGTAAGATTCATGATCCGTGTTAAGAGAGGAATCTGAGACAAGGATGACAGGGCCCGGGAAGAAGGATTCTACCAAATTCAGTAAGAGCTCCCCTTCCTCCTTCCTTCCCTGGGAGAGAAAGAGTCCTGAGGTAGGGGCCATGGACCAGTCAAAAGGCCCAGACCCTGGCGTCCTGGCTCCATGCTGTCCCTTAGTCTCTTTTGCATAGTGGACGAAGATCAAGAGCAATGGTCTTGGGAATCAGATGGCCCTGCATTCAGGTTATACAGCTCCATCACTCCCTATCTGACTAACCTGAGACAGGTTGCCTAATCTCTCTGGCCTCAGTTTTCTCATCTATAACTTGGGGGGAAGGTAATAACAGTACCTACCTTATAAGGGTGTGAGGGAAGGTAAAATGTAAAATGTCAAGGGCTTCATACAGAACCTGACACAAAGCAGGTAAAGGATACTCGTGTTGCCGCTCCTGCTGCTGACAGTGATTTTGTTTGCTCCTCACAAGAACCTTATGAGCAAAGCTGTTGCATAGTACAGCCCTCTGAGGCTCCATTCATCCACAGTCTGTGCAACTGCCAACCATAAGCCTTGGGCAGTACAAAGCCTGCACAACCATCCATGGCGGCCAGGCCTGTGAGGTAGGCCAGACAAGGTAAACAGGCAGGAAGTGGCACAGCTGGAATGAATCCAGGCTTCCTAGCCCATCACAGTGGTTCCCACTCTGCCCCAGGCACCACTGCCCTAATCAGTATTCATAGTTGGGAGAATATGCCATCCATAGCCCTCCTCAACTTTGGTCCACACTCACCATATACCATCCTTTGTGTCCCTCTGACACTAAAGAGGCTCATCAAGAGGGAAAGCAACAATTGTCCATCAGGTGCTCCAGCCAGAATAAAAGATTGCCGCTGTCACCACCCTTCAATGAGCAAGGCGGACCTGGGCCTCGTTTCCTCCTGCAGGCTGCTGCCTGCTGGGGACAGACTGGGCACAGGTGGCACCCAGTTCCATCAGCCCCCTTCAGGGGATGCCATGCTCCCTATGAGATGGTACACACAGGCTGCCGAGCGCCCACCCTCTAGGAAGAGCTTTTACAGGGCACACAGAGACACACGGGGGCATACCCAAGGGGCCCGGCTGGGAGGGCCATGTCTGTCCCCGGGGCAGGATGGGGCAGGGAAGCTGCCAGCCTTCTAGGACACCAGTATTTTCCATCTGGCAGCCCCCAGGTGTTTTGTTTTGCTCTGCTTTGTTCTGGAAAGGATCCGCTGAGGCTGTAGGGCCACTGCTTGGAGAGGAGCCGGTGAGAGTGCAGGGCTGGGGCTCCTGCTCGCTCCCGCTCCCTGGTACCATCCTGTCAGAGGAGGCTCCTGTCCACGGCTGTCTGGGCACTGAGTAACGTGGTGACGCCCACCACACTTGGACTTCACCTGAAGGTGTGACATACACAATAATGATAATAGTAATCATAATGTCATACACTCATGAATTCCTGTGCACTTTTCAAGGAGAGCTCGCCTGCCTTAATTTGTTTTCAGTACTAGTACAAGCTTGTATAAATACCTGTAGCTACCATCAGTAGGCTACATCCTGCATGACAAGCCCCATGCTCTGCATTTCCCACACGTTATCATTTCATTCTCACAACAGATCTGTGAGGCAGGTCTTCTTCTCCCCAATTTTACAGATGAGGATCTCGATGGGAAACAGGAACCTGTGCAGGCTTTCCCAAGCTGGTTAGCGGAAGAGCCCAGATTCAAAGTCAGGTATCTGTGGCTTCAAGCCCACCCTCGCAGTCAGTCACCATGCTTTATTTATAAGTTAAGTAGGGAGGTATGTTATGACCTTGTTATAAAGAAAGGAATTGAGGCCTAACAAATGTTACAGAACTTGCCCAAGACAACACAGCAAGTTGATGACATGCCCCTAGAACCCAGGAACTGGCCACCATTGACTAAGGATCTTCACAAAATAAATCAAGAACAACAACAGAAAAACACCGAGGGATCTTTTATGACACCTTCATAGGCTGTTTGCCTTCCCTCCTTATAGTGCAGGCCAGCAAAGGGTTTGTCCACACTCTCCCAGGGAGGATGGAGTGTGGCTGCTCACCAGGCTGGGAGCGGACTCTAGGACTCCTTGTGGGAGCTGCCTTTCCATCTCTCTCCTCTCACAAAGAGAGTTCTGTGGTCCTCTGCTCCCCTTTGCTCGTTAGCACGCTGTAAGAGTTCCTGCACACAACAGGAGAGAAGCTACTTTGAAAGGTACCCTACCTAACGACTTTCCGAGGAGTCTCCGTTTCAACGTGACGGGCTGGCTGAAGGATGACATGTTGCCAGCTCAAAGCCACCAAGGAGAAAGGGCCATTGATTCAGAACATTTATGCCCCCCTGCCTCCCTGCTGCTTCTCTTAGATGTCCTTCCGTAGCGGTGGGAACGTAATCCCCACTGTCTCTCCCACCATGACACAGGGCCCAGGGCGCTCCGTGTTTCGGCATGTCATGTTCCGTGGTGATGGGTGCAGAGACCAGTCCTTGGTGACGTCGGCTCGTCTGGGTATTCGTCACTGGGAGGGGGGTCCTCACGCAGGCAAACACACATACACACCGATCCGATCATGTAGCTCATTTGTTGTCAAAGGGACTGTGTTACTGAGAAATGAACCCTGGTGTTGGGAAGTGACTGAAATACATTGAGATAATTTCTCTGTAGCTACTTTGTTCAAATGGCCCTTTCATGACAATACCGTGTGGTTTTTGCAAAGAGACACTGACATGTGCCCAGGCTTTCAGAGGCTATTTTGAGATGAATGGACTGCTGGGCTGGCTTTTGTGGGTTCTCGTTAAATGAAATGAAACTGGAGGCCTTAATTCGGGGCTTTGTCTACACGGCCGGCCAGCCACAAAGCAAAGAGTTGCTGGAAGGGCTGAGACAGGAGCTGGGTTTAAAGGGACAGAGCTCGTTAGCCCAACACTGCCGAGGAAGGTGTGCGCGTGAATGCCCTGCTTGTGAAGAAGATCTCGGGGTGATATTAACCCACCACAAATTTAGCCCTGTTGGACATCATTGGGCAAGGAGGGAGTTGCAGAAGAGATTTAATGTGCTGAATAGTGGGATGAGCCCCACAGACAGACAATATCTGGCCCCCACGGGCTCCCGGCTGCTTCTTGGGACCAACTGCCCAGCCCTCTGAGAATGGCACCCACTAGTTTCCCGCTGGTCCAGCCAGGGAGGGGTTCTTCGCAGCAAGAGGGCCAGCACAGTCCAGTCTCATCCAGAGGTAGAAATTGGTAGAAGGAGATCATGGTACATGTAGCACAGCGTGGTGACCTCAATCAGCTTTCCAGCCCTGCTGCTCAGGGGCCCTGTGCCAGGTGCTTAGGGAGAAAGGAGCCATGTGGAAGGGAGAGCAAACCAAAGGAAGAATGTAAGGAGCTCAGGAGACAAGGTCACTCTGGGAAGTGGCCTCATGGCAGGCAGGTCTACACAAGTGGTAGGAGGGTGGTGTTTCCATCTCAGGAGTGTAAGAATTTCCAAGCTCGTGTGAGATACTCTGCTGAGCCCTGGAGCTGGAAGAGGAGGATTTGAAGGGATCATGGTGGTAACCTGTGTTCCTGAATTAGAACCACGAAAGGTGGGTTTGGGGACCCTGCACGTGTGGGACCTTGGATTCAAGATGGCGACTCGGGGCCGCATCCTCCAGGAGCAGTGCCTGTGGCATGCGGTTCTTTATACGATGCTCCTTCATTCTGCAGACGTCTCCTGAGTAGCTAGCATGTGTCAGGCGCTGTGCCGGGGCTGTGTGATGCAATGTTAAGCAGTGATAAATAAGACACTTGGCCTGCCCTTGAGGAGTTCCCAGTCTGGGGACAGATATGGACACGTAAATGATTATAATTCCATAACATCTCATAACAAATTATAGTAAAAGGCAGAAAGAGGTGCTGAGATAGTAACTGATGACGGGATGAGGGCAGATCTGGGAAGTCTGAACAGAAGAAGAAACTTTTGAGTTGGTTTTTGAGGATAAATAGGAGCTAGTAAGGAAGAGGGGAAGGGGAGGGAATTCTGGCAAAAGGGGGTGTGTACAAAATATGGGAGGCGAGAAAGAGTGAGGCACTAGCAAGAAGCAGGAAGTTGGAAAGGCAGCAGCCTTTGAGTAATGCTGCAGAGCCTTTCACATCCAAGATTTCATTTGATTCTCCAAACAGCCCTGTGGGTATTAGCCCCCTTCTACAGATGAATCATGAGCTTGGGGTTACACACAACTCATTACCTGCAGTGCTAATGAGAAGGGCAGAGGGGTGGGAGCCACATACAATCCATACAGTCTTCTCCGACCAGAGTTGCCACGGAGGGAGTGTGAGGGCACAGGAAGCAAGGGGGGAGGAGGGAATGAGCCAAGCTATTCTTTTCATTGATCCTAAAAGGAAATGAACTCCACCTTATTCGAGATCAGTGGTTCCAAATTATCAAACATAATTTATAAACTATGTTCTCCTAGACCCTAGAAGCTGTGAGGGGGACAGGGAATATTAAGATGTCCCTGCATCTGTCTTTCTGCCCCGAACCACCCTGGGCCGTCCCAAGAGCTTCGTGGGGAAGTGTTCCCTAGCAGCGTAGCAATCATCCCTTCTTGTGTTTGTGGTAGCATTGTCCTTCCTGCCGTCCAAGCTCAAAGCCTTGGAAATGAGATGTGACCACTGCCTTCCTCCAGCATCCTCAAAGTCACAACATTGAATGTTTAATATCGCTTACATTCATCCATTCCTTTCCATGTCCATGACTACCATGCCACTGTAGACCTTTAATTCATCAACTGTGTCCACTTCTCTGTGTCCATTTCTTTTTTTTTTTTTAAGATTTTATTTATTTATTTGACAGAGAGAGACACAGCGAGAGAGGGAACACAGGCAGGGGGAGTGGGAGAGGGAGAAGCAGGCTTCCCGCGGAGCAGATAGCCCGATGCGGGGCTCGATCCCAGGACCCTGGGATCATGACCTGAGCCGAAGGCAGACGCTTAACAACTGAGCCACCTAGGTGCCCCACTCTGTGTCCATTTCTGCCCCTCTCCTCTAGGGCCATCCACCCCGTGTGACACCAGGAGATCCCGTGATCGTGATCTAAGGCAAAGCTTTGGCCACTTTACTTCCCCCTTCAAAACCATCATAGCACATCGTAAGTGCTCAGTTAATGTTGCGTGAATGAAATGCACTTGAGTGCGTCTACACTGCCTGAGCAGTAGCATGCAAATCCCTCCCTCTGCTTGGAGAGGCTCCTACAACCCAGTCTCAAATTACCTCTTCAGCCTTATCTTTAACTACTGGCTCACACTTGGCCCACTCCACAGATAATTGGGCCATTGCTCTGCTCCGTAAGGAGCTTATACTTTTCTACTCTACTCTGATCGTGGCTGGTCCTCAAACAAGAAATCTCCTCCCCACTACCCTCGCCCATCTCTCTGTGGCCAAGTGCCTTCCATCTGTCAAGACCCCGGTGGGATGCTCCTCCATAAGCCATATAAGGTCAGGCCTAAAAGCTGTGTTTAAGAAAGAAGGAGAGAAGCACATTAAGTTACCTCCCAGGTCACAAAGTCACTTCGGTTCTCTGAATTTCTTTTGTATTCCTCTGTTTAAAAAAGTGGTATTGACTGTCCTTATCTCACAAAATTGCCAGGGGGATCAAATGAGATCATGTATGTGAAAGTATTTAGCAAATGATTATCTAGAATTAAACAGTAATAATTACTATGCACATATTGTGATGATTAGTATACCTACATTTTTCTGTCCCTGATAAGCTCAAGATCTGCATGAATACAGTAACCACGAGCCACATGTGGCCAGGGAGCACTTGAAATGTGGCTGGTCCTAACTGAGATACGTTGCCAATAGAAATACACCTACCAGATTTTAAAGACTCACTACCAAAAAAAGGTAAAATACCCAATTAATAATCTAATCAGCAACTTTTATAATGATCACACGTTGAATTAATATTGTGGATACATTAGCTTAAATGAAACGTACTATTGAAATAAATTCCACCATCTCTTTTTGCGTTTCACGGGGCTACCGGGAAATTTCAAATTCTATATGTAACTGTCGTTAGATTTCTTTTGGACATCACTGCCCTGGAGAATTGGAAGCGTGCTGTATTTTGTTCTATAGCCCCTTGTGGGAACACCATCCCTCTTTGTCTGATGGATTATGATGTGAGTATACTCTTTTCTTCATCCACTCGGGAATGTTCTGGTGGAGGTTTGGAGGTGATATCAGACTGTGAGGACAAGCTGGGTGCAGGGGCTCTGGCTCTGCCATCACCTCCTCCAAAGTCTCCAGTGTGTCTGTGGCGATAGGTCATGCCCCACTGGTGCCCACCACTGTCACCGCCGCACCTCTCGGCGCTCCGAAGACATAGGGTACTGGCCTCACTTCCCCTTTCTCCTGGCCACCCTCTCCATGATTAGGGCCCACTTATCAGAAGCGGTGGGGAGGTGAGTTAGGGTGGGATCTTTCACAGGAAAGCGACTCACCGATGAATCACCTGCAGGCTCCTCCCCTCCAGAGGAGTCGCTCCGGAGATCACAGCCCCCACGGTTCCCTTTGTAAACAATGGGGAATGGGAAACACTTGGCCTCCTGCAGGCAAAGAGGCAGTTACTTGGGTGGGAAACCTGGAGCTTTCCTACTGGGGTACCTGATGAGGCCACCTGTCTTCTCTGGGACTCACTGCCAGAGCAAGGAGAGAAGCCAAAGGCAGTCGGAGTCACTCAGACACGGGACTGGGACACGGAGCAGCCCCCCCCCCCCCCGCCATGCCCACATTATTGAGCCACCACCGAGGGCCAGGACCCTCCTAGCCCCTCCCTACTCACTTCCCCCCTCTTCCTCCTCAGGCAGCAGAACCTTGCTTTTGACACGGGAGACACAGGAAAGGGACAGCCCTGAGCAGATGCTTTGGCAGCCTGTTACCTTCAGGAAACACGGACGGGACCAGTGTGTCCATGAGGGAGCATCACCACCAGCCCTCTCTTGGCCGCAGCTGGTGATTACCAGTCCTCTCTCCAGGGCTGACCCACCAACACAGGCCTGCAGAAGACAACACCCAAAGTGGGGGGACTATGGGGCCCTGCCTCCTTCTGACTCTGTAATAGCATTTGAAGAGATTATACAACTTTTTTAAATAGAGTCTTAGCAGGCCTGGGAGAGGGATTTGTCTCTCCCGAGTGTCTTTTCTTCAGGATACGTGTCAGAAGGATTCTTAAATCTTCAAAAAACCTTCATCTCTCCGTGAGATGAGAACGTGGTAGCAGTAAGGCACAGTAAAAAACCTGCTGATAGACAGATGGAATGGTGTAATTATACGCAGGAGGGAGAGAGGGAGCGTTTGCTGAAATTATTAGTGTGGGCAGACAATTAGAGGCTTTTCCAGAAGATTACACTTTTCCCTCCCATCTGCGCTCCATTTAGGAGTTTTTACATTCACAATGCTATTTCCTCCTCAGCTGTGCCATTTGCCATTTTGCCCAAATTATTATTGTGCTTGACTTTGCATTTGTTCAGACTTCCCCAGCATCTCGTCTTCACTTCTTGACACACGCCGGCTCTCGGGAGCCTGCTCCCACTCTCCTCCTCGCCCTTCCCATCTCCTTTCCCTTCGCTCTCTCCTCCTACTTCTCCTGCCCCCCAGTGGAGACTTGAAAATGTCTACCAGGAGTATGGCTGCTCTTTGGAGGCTGAGTGAGACACGATCTGCCGTAAAGTAAGAGAAGGTGATTGAAGCGATCTGTAGCCCTATGTTCTGCCCCCTGGGACCCGCTCCAAAGCCATAGACGAGGCTGAGCCCCCAGGAACGTGAGGCTGGCTGGACATTTAGAATCTGTGGTTTGGACCCAGAGGAGGGAACCAGTGTTCTCTTTCCATCCAGTTCTACCTGAGTTCGGGTCATTGGGATTGGTCCACATCTTCGGATCTATAGGCACATGGCCCTAGAATCCAGCACGTTATTCATAATCCCTGTTCATTTATTCATTCATTCAACACAAAGGCATTGAGCATCTATTGTGTCCCAGTCTCGGGACTTAATCCCGGGAGGGAAGGAGAGAACCAACATTTATTCCGTGGCTGTTCCGAGTCAGGGCCTGCAAAAGGTACTTTGGCAAGGGGGAATTATTGTCTTCACATTCCAGGTGGGAAATGAGGTTCTAAGCAGTTGAGTTAGTTGCCCAAGTCAGAGACAGAGTGCCACAGCCTGGATCTCTGGCTCCAAGACTAGCGCTCTCTACCGTATACCTCTGGTCCCAGGAAAATAGACGAAGTCCCTGCTTTCTGGTAGCCCTGTCATCGGCTGGATAAATAAGCACATACACAATGGCAATAGTAAATAGGGAGGGCCATGAGCCAGGGGGACAAAGGTCTGCAGAAGCCGGAAGGAAGAAGTGACTAAGAATTTATGAGGAGCCCGAAGGGAGCATGCTAGAGTAGCAGGCTGAAGGATGAGTAGAAGTTGGCCAGGGAGAGAAGCAAGGAAAGCGCATCGTGAGCCAAGAGGACAGCAGGTGTGTAAAGTGGCTGATTGAAAGGAAGGAGCCAACACTTTTCTCTTTAATGAATTTTTTTGTCCACCCTTTTCCCATTCATTACACCATTTTATCCTCAGGCAACCCCCAGGCGGTCATCACTGTCTCCGCTAATGCAGATGAAGAAACAGAGGCTCAGGATGGGTGAGGAACTTGCTTAGAGAGGAAGTGGCACCATAGATCCACAGTCTGAGCCCCGGGCAGTCGGACTCTAGTCTAGTTCCTGACCTTGGTCTCCAGAGAGCTGCGGTATGTTTGGATAATGGAGCCTATTCGGTGTCGCCAACAAGCAGTGCACAAGGTGCAGGCAGGAGGATCGCATGCTTCTAAGGCAGGAAGGGAGCCTGATGTCAACTCACCAAGGGTCATATGAACGACACAATGGGTTTGGCCCAGACTGTGGCGATGCGGCCCCATTATGGGGTGTGGTGTGTTGGTGGTGTGGTATGTTGGTTGGCAGCGTCTGGCAGTTGATGGAGGATGGCCAGGAGGGAGCACCAGCCTGCAGGGGGCGGGAAGATCATTTGGAAGGTGGGTCCAGACGTCAGGGTGAGAGGTGATGGGCCTGAGGTAAGGCTGTGGGAGCAGAGGCAGGATTCGGAATCTGACTGGAGGTTGGGAATGAAGGAGACGCAGAGGAACTAGGAAGTTACAGCCTCAGAAACTGGACGGACAGTGTTGCTGTTAACCAAGCCAGGGTTTCAAGGAGGAAGAGGAGGAGGTTCGGGAAGAGAAGGGAGAAGAATGAATTAATCAAGAAGGAAACTTTAAGCCCTGAAGGCTCTCTTCATCAAATCATCAGAGGAGGCAGCCGTGCCAAAGAACTGGGAATGTCCCCATGAATTCTAGATAATCTCACGCCATCCCACTAAAAATAAATTAAAAAATAAAGTTTTCCAGGTGACTCTACATCTGACCCCCTGCTTGCCTGTCTCTGTGGGCGATGGAGGATTCTCCCGCTCCACACTTTCTTCCCCTCTTGCATCTCTGCCCCAGCTCCACCTTTGCAGTGCTGCAGAGCCCCAGAGATGTGGAAATCCACAGACAGGCAGGCACATGGAGACACACAGACAGACCCCACACTAAGGAATTAGTCCAGCCCTCATCAGAATTCTGGAAGATGAGTGGTGACTGACACTGCTGGCTAGTAAAGAAGTCAGGGACAAGGGGACCCCAGTGGCTCTGGAAGGCTTTGCTGAGCCTAGAGAGACGAAGGTGCAACGATGAAGGGCATAGAAGGTGAAGCCTTGGGGAATGTGAGAGGGACTGATGCCAACTTTACCAGCCGGATGGAATTCGGGCTGCCATGTAACTGAGAGGCTTGGGGGGTGGAGGGTGGTGAAGCTAACCCCAGGGGCTTTTGGGTCTGTGCAATAGTACAGACACATCAGCCAGCCCCAGGGCCAGGATTCAGGAAAGCTGATTGCACTTCTAACTCAGACACTGGCTTGGTGATCTTGGACAGCTCACTTTTTCTCTCAGATCCCTCTGGCATCTTATAGATCTGTGATTCCTCTGATCACACAGATAAGAGCAACCCCAGAAATTATCCATGAAGAGAGTATGGGCCGGCACACTTTTTCTATAAAGGGCCAGATAGGAAGTATTTCTGCCTATCGGAGCTCATTCACAGCTAATCATCTCTGCCTTCATAGTGCAAAAGCCACCACAGACAGAACACAAACAAGTGGGCTTGGCTGTGTTCCAATACAGCTTTATTTACCAAAACAGACAGCGGCCAGATTTGGCCATTGTTTGCTGACCCCCGACATAGAGCATTCTGGGCACAGGGACCCTTGCAATTTTCCAAGCAAAGTGAAGGAGTGAAGGAGACTTCGTCCCTTGGAGAGACCCCTGGGCATGGTGCACAAGTCCAAAAGATGAGGTTAGGTGGGATGCTAACCTGTGTCTTCCAGCTGTCCTTAGAAGGGGCTTCACAATCAGTGAGTACCTACCTGTACTAGGTAAGTCCTTCTACATATACAAAATATCTGCATCCTCATTATTAACAACAGGCCTAGGGGCGCTTGAGTGGCTCAGTCAGTTAAGCCTCCTGACTTTTGGTTTCGGCTCAGGTCACGATCTCATGGGTTGGGAGATGTCGGGAGCCCAGATGGGGCTCCGTACTCACCACACAGTCTGCTTGTCCCTCTCCCTCCCCATCCATTCTTCCAGGGCTCTCTCGCTCTCTTCCCCCTCTCGCTCTCTCAAATAAATAAATAAAATCTTAAAAAAAAAAACAGCCCTCTATTCTTAACCTCTTTTACAGATTTAAAAAAATAAAGTGTGGCTCATCGAGATTAGGCAACTGTCTTAAGATCACATTGCTTAGAGTAGAACCCAGATAAAACTTCAGAGACTTGAGAAAGGCATAGCACCGTTCATTATCCAAAGAAGCAGACTCTTCTTTTTTTGAAGGTCTGGTCACAGCCCCCAAACCTCCACTCAGAGCAGCTTTCCCTGCACCCACCCAGAGCTGACTTGGCCCAGGCAATCATTCTCCACACTTTCCCTGCTGCCTCTGCAGCATTTTCCGTCCCCACCTCTGAATGTCGTGGAGCGTGATGCTGACACAATCAGGCAGAATCCCCAGTCCAGACAGCCCCACAGCCAGGGGAGACACAACTCCAGCACACGCGCTCTGGGATACACTGGAAAAGTACAATTCACTTTAAATAGATTCCCATTTAAATAAGCAATAAAACAAGAACAGCCATTTGCAGTGAGCATTTCCAGGGTTTGATGAGCTAGGAGTTCGGACTGGGCGGGGGTGGGGGGAGTCTTTTTCATTATTTCCCCATCCCTGCAATTTCTTTTTACTGCCTGATGACTTTGAAAGGGGGGAGGGGGGAAATGAATGTGGCCCCGTAGGGATGGAGCCACAGCTCCTATCTCCTGCTGCAGTCTGTCAAGTTCAACTTCCCAATTGTCCGAGGGTTTCTTTGTGAGCTACGCCTCTATCCTTCTACCTCTTTGGCCCGTGGCTGCCTTGGCCTGCCTCCCTCCACTGATAGGTTCCAAGCGTCCTGGGAGATGAGGTGGGAAGACAGGGGTGGGGTACCGGGGAGGGGCTAGAACTAGGAGACTGAGACCTGGAACTGGAGAATCTGAGTTTTATAAAGGTGTATCTAGAAGGCAAGTTCAGGGGGGGCAGCCAAGGCCAGGGCATAGTCAGAAATGTCTTCATTTCCTTTCTCTTTTTCTCTGATGTCAGATGTGATTCCTTCGCTAGGAGGTAACCTGCCTCAGTTTACACTAACATGGAAAGCGATAGACTGCCACTGATAGACATTCCTTCTTTTTGGAAGCTCACCTGACTTAGAATCTATATTCTAGCACTCTAGCTATGGGTGAATGTATGTGTTTGCGCACACACCCGTGTGCATGTGTCTATGCGTGACATCACACATAACTGTATGTTCACTCTGTTCGGAACCATGTCCCATACCATGAGCTACATGCTTCTACAGCATTCCAGCATAGTCTTTCTTTCCTTGTTGACTTTTCTTTTTTTTTTAATAAGATCTTATTTATTTATTTGACAGAGAGAAATATAGCAAGAGAGGGAACACAAGCAGGGGGAGCGGGAGAGGGAGAAGCAGGCTTCCCCCTGAGCAGGGAGCCCGATGCGGGGCTCGATCCCAGGACCCTGGGATCATGACCTGAGCCGAAGGCAGACGCTTAATGACTAGACCACCCAGGCGCCCATCCTTGTTGACTTTTCAAGCATTCTTCCCTCCCCGACAGGAAGTTTCCATCTTAGGACTTCCCACAATCCACCCTGTATTTCGAGCATAGCCTGCTGACAACCACCTTTGACTTTGCTCCTCATCTTGAGTCCCAGCCATGCTTAAAACCAAAGAATCAGCTCTAACCAAGTTCTGATTTTTCTACTTCTATCAAGCCATTCTTTCCATTCCCCTGAAGTCACTGCCCTTCTTAGGACAATTTAGCTGTGTGGAATCGCCGCAGAGTGGCTGCTCAGTGAAGCTCTCCTCAACAGCCATGCTGCCGACCCACATTACAGATGGGGCACACAACTTCACATTTGATTTTCTGTTACCATTTATTGTTCTTATGTTGTTTTGTATGTGTTAGTCTGCTAAGCTGTCTGAATATGAAAAACTACACACATTCATGCAGACATTTCTCAATCATCCTCTCAGTATCAGTTAGCTATGGCTGTGTAAGAAATAATGCCAAACTTAAGGGCTGAAAAATAATAAGCATTTCTTATTGCTCATTGAGCTGTGTGGCAGCTGGGCAGTTTTGCTAACCTGGCCCGAGATCAGCTAAACGTAACTGGACTCAGTCACCCATCTGTCATTAACCTGCAGTCATCTTGGGTGGCCACACATGTCTGGTGGTTGTGTCGCTGTTGGCAGCGGTGACAGAGGTCACTGGGCCATATATCTGGCATCATCCAGCCTGTTATCACCGGCCGGGCACACGGTGGCAGCAGGGCTCTAAGGGGGTGTGAGGAAGCATGAAACTTCAATTCAGAACTGGACACCCTCATTTCCACCACATTCTGTTGGCCACAGCAAGTCACAAGGCTAGTTCATATCTGAGGAATAAGGAGATAGACTCTACCCCTTGATGGGAAAATCAGCAGAGTCGCATTGCAAAGGGTGTGGATTCAGGGAGAGGGGGAGAATTGTCTGCCATGTCCACTACTGGACATATACATAACATAAACCAATTTTGGATTTGGTCAAATCCAAAAATTGGTTCTGGTGTAACTATACCCATTTATGTGTTCTCATCATCCTTTGTACCTAGCTCTGATCTCTTCCAAGGTTGGCCATGGTGTGGTCATCTCAGGACCCAGCTCATGGGGGGAAGGTCCTTGTTACTGCCAAATAGGTAATCCAGTTGAATAGGATCATCTATTGTTTGATGAGCCAACCCATGAATTCATAGGATGACAGTAAATAAAATATGAATCCAGTAAGTTTCATTGTCTCTTTTCATAAGCAATAAACAAGCATTCAGAACTTCTTCAGTCAAAGATGCTAGCCTAATCTTGCCCAGAGAATAGTGCAAGGATCAAGAAGGGACATAGTTGGGAGCTGCTTAACTTCTTCTTCATAGATGGGAGCTGCGAACTTCTTAATTTCTGACAGCAGCTTATGGCCGAGCAGCTTATGGCATCTGGCCAGTCTCTCTCCTGCATGCACACACCCCGTAATCACGTGCTCCAAGGTTTTCCTCACTCCAGATCAGGGGCATCTGGGAGCTTTCCATCTGTGGCCTCACTCCCTTTCATCAGTAACAGTGACTCGCGTTGAGACACAAATGAACTAAATACAGCCACTAATCACATACTCTCATTTTTAGTCCATGAATGGCTCTTTTTATTTTATTTCTTTCTTAATTTATGCGTTTGTTCTTATTTGTTTGTGACTTATGGATTTTGTTTTTGTTTTTGCTTTTGTTTTGGTGGAAGGACAAGGTTGATACGTTGGAATTTTCTGTAATAATTTTTTTTTTTAATGTTGAACTGAACCAGAGATTCTTCTCTTGAACATTTGGCAGTAATTTAGTGAGTGCTTATAGGGATAGCTCCCACCTTTTCTTTTCCTTGTAGTAAAAAAGTAGAACATAAAACGTCCTACCTTGGCCACTTTTAAGTGCTCAGTTCAGTAGTGTTAAGTCTGTTCACATTGCTGTGAAACAGAGCTCCAGAACTTTTTCATCTCACAGTCTGAAAGTTTATACCCATTAAATAACAACTCCTCATTTCTCCCAACCCAGCCCCTGCTAAGCACCATTCTACTTTCTGTTTCTGTGAATTGGACTACTTCAGATACTTCATATAAGTGGAATCTGCAGTGTTTGTCTTTTGGTGATGGGCTTATTTCCCTTAGCATAATGTCCTCTAGGTTCATTCATGGTGTAGCCTATGTCAGAATTTCCTTCCTTCTTAAGGATGAATAGCATCCTATTGTATGTATCTCCTGCCTTTGTTTATTCATTCATCTGTAGGTGACATTTGGGGTGTCTCTGCCTCTTGGCTGTTGTGAATACTGCTGCTGTGAACGTGCATGTGCCCCTACTTTCCAATGTCTTGAATACATACCCAGAAGTGGGATTGTTGAATCATATGGTAGTTCTATTTTTAATTTTTTAAGGAAACTCCGTACTGTTTTCCATAGGAGCTGCACCATTTTACATTCCCACTAGCAGGGCACAAGACTTCCAACTTCTCCTCATCCTTGCCAACACTTGTATTTTCTGATTTTTTGATAGTAGCCATCCTAATGAGTCTGAGGTGATAGCTCAGTATGGTTTTCATTTGCATTTCTCTGATAATTAGTGATGTCGAGCAGCTTTTCATCTGCTGGTTGGCTATTTGTATCTTGGAGAAATATTCAAGTTCTTTGCCCATATTTTAATTGATTCTCTGATTTTTTTTGTTTCTATTGTTGCATTTGTGTATTTTTAAATACTTTGATAAATGTCCATTCAATCACCCACAATCAAGAAAACCAGAAACATAACAATAAAAAAATTAAAAAAAAAAAAAAGAAAGAAAACTAGAGCATTGACCTCAGTCTGAATTGCATCCCCATCTTCCTCTGCCCGAGGTAACAAAGGGCCGTCTTGAATCTTATGTTTGTTATTGCCTTGCTTTCCTTTTCTTTTTTTCAAATGAAGTTTTATTATAGCTACATATTTTCTTTAAAAAATAATATCTTGATTTGGATTGATTTTAATTTTATATAAAGGGTAACATGCAATATTTATTATTTTGGGGCCTGCTTTTTTTACTCAAATTCTATTACTAAGACTAATCCATATTGTTGCACATGGCTATTGCTCATTCATTCTGACTGAGGTTTCTTATTGTATTATATACCTACGCCCCAGTACATTTATCCATTCTCCTGTCAGAATACATTTGTATGGTTTCTAGGGTTGTGCTGTTTATGAGTAGTGCTGTTATGCACATTTTCATCCATATCTACTGGTGGACATGTATGTGAGTTGCCCTTGTGTATTTTCCTAAGAGCAAGATTGCTGGGTTGTAAGGTATTTGAATGTTCAACTTCACAAGATGATGCCAAACTGTTCCCAAAGTGGTTGCACATTTCACACTCCCACCAGCAATGTGCAAAAGGTTCTGTAGATCCACACTCTACCAACACTTGATATTGTCGAACTTCTTAATTTCTGACAGACAAATGGGTGAAGATGGTATCTCATTTGCCCTTGATATGCATTTCCCTGATCATTAATGAAGCTGAACATCCCTTCATATGTTTATTGACTATATGTGTTTCTTTAACCAAATTAAGAACTTCTGTTCATCAAGACACTGCGAATAAAGTGAAAAACAAGTTACAAAGCAAAGCGAGTTATTTGCCACACACACAGCTGACAAAGATTTAGTGTGAAGAATATAGACAAGAAGGGGACAACTCACCCCAAAGAAATGACAGGCATTTCTCAGAAAATCCTCCTGGTTATTCCTGTTAACTATAAAAACGTACTTGGATCCATACCAGCAGCTAGTCACAGAGTGGAGATTTCTCACATCAAATGGAAACTTTTTTTAGTGTAGAAACAACTTTCCAAGGCCTTGTCCTTAGCTAGTTCAGAGATTAGTCAGAAAAGCCTGCTACTTTCTCACTTGCCAGCTAGAGAAATCATCTGAGTCCGGAAAAGGTGTTCACAAGGATAAAAGCTCAAAGCCAAGATACTCTCCCACATGGTTGCCTAGGGACAGTCAGGCCTTAGAAAACCCTAAAACTTAAGGCATGAAATCACCATCTTTCTCAAAGAGAACTACTCAACACTTTCCCCATCACGGACCTTCCAGAGTATTCCCAGGGAAATTAGGGAATCTTCTGCTCAATATTCATGAACTAAAGAAAGGGGGACCATTTCTCTTGCTCTAAAACTGCTCTCAGGGATACTTGGGTGGCTCAGTTGGTTAAGCATCTGCCTTCGGCTCAGGTCATGATCCCCGGGTACGGGGTTCGAGACCCGTACTGGGCTCCTTGCTCAGCGGGGAGCCTGCTTCTCCCTCTGCCTGCCACTCCCCCCACTTGTGCTCTCTCTCTCTGACAAATAAATAAATAAAATCTTTTTAAAAAATTTTAAAAATAGTAAAACTGCTCTCAGACTAATGACAAAAAAAATAATAATCTATACAGAACTAATTTCTCTCCGACATTCCTTGGAGCCAAAGAAATGGTTAAATATTTAGGCTTTGCAGGACTTCCCTGCTCGGATGTGAGTTTCTGGTGAAGAGTAAAGAGAAGGACTATAAGAGGTCAGCAAATAAACGAATTAAAGGCAACGGGCACTAGCTGTCAATAACCTTCAACATAGGCTACACAGCCAATAAAGCCCACAGAGGTCTATTCCGGAGTGCATCTGAGGTTTCCTTCCAAGGTTTCCCCTCGTGCCTTGGGAGGGACTTGGAGAAGGAAAGTTCAAGCTCTAGGAGAGCACCGAGACAGAGAGATAAATAGGGACTGAAATGAGAGCTGGCTGTCATGCCCCCGCTTCTGTTTCACTAGCCAGTTTCCTAACATGTTGCTTGCCATTTGCAGTTAATAGCAAGTGTCTTCCCGTATTTATTCACTTACCTGTCAGGGGTACCTATTCCCTGTGCAGCAGTGTGAAATCTGAATCGCAGATTATGCCTTCGGTGCTAACCTGTCAGTCCCAGGGTATCCTCCGCGGAGACCCAGGCAGCCACAGAAAAGCGACAGGCAGGCAGGTGGCTAGTTGCACTGACTTGAAGAAAACTAACTAAAAGCTGGACCCTTACAATGGAAGCTACCAGAGAAACTGGCTAACAAGACATCCTTTCCAATTTCCCAGCTGGGTTTGGATGAGATCATTAGACATGTCTCCACTGGGGAGTGTCAAGGTAAGACAGAGCTAGGTGATAAGACAGGCAGCTAGAAAGTCTGAAGGCTTCCCCTTCAAAACAGAGGAAACATCCTCTTTGGAGCTGGGAGGAGTTGGAGTGGTCAAGCTTGTGATCTCCTGCACACATTGGAGGAGAGGGTGTTAGATGACACGTCAGCAGCTCGGGGTCCCTGAATTCCTGGGTAGAACGTGAGAGTCTGGCTGATTCGGGTCATCCTCCAGGTGACCCATTCTCCCCCCCCCCATCTAGATGAAACAAATTCCTACACCACATATTAATCTAAGAGGCCTCTGGGAGAACATACCAGCTCATTTGAAAATCATCTTTCATAACTATTCCAGAATTCTTTCCAGCTGCTAAAACAGCAAATCACAGATTGTTGACATTTCCAGCAAGACCACAGGTCAGTTTATCCCTTGGTGAAGATGGGGTGGTTCACGCCCAATACATCATTACAGCTCATTCTCTCTCTCTCTCTCTCACACACACACACATCACTTCTACATAGCTTCTTTATAGCCAGCCAAATAAAAACAAGACTGAAAACAGAAAAAAAAAAAAATTCCCCTATCCAACCTTTTTTTCCCCTTTTATTTCCTTCCTCATCATCTTCCCACTGCTGTTTGGGGCCTAGAGAGTTCTGGGTAGTTAGTGTTCGATGTTATTAAGCAAAAATTTCTTGTGACAGCCACCATGTCATCTTGTAGTCTTTTGGCATTGATAGAGACAAGAAAAGAGCTTAACACATTTCCTTCCTTCCAGGAAACTGGGACATCAACAGAGATTTATAAAATACACACTGTCCTCCTTACTGAAAACTGGCGCTGTATATTGAAAGCAAGTAACAACAATTCCTTCCTGTATTGTTTAATTATGAGCTGATGCAGCCAAGATAAAGGCCCAACCAATGGAGGGCTCAAAAATGCCAATCATTCTGTGAAGAAAGCTGAGGTTTACTCTCTCCTTTTATTATATTTGTTATGATTTTAGTTTGTTCAGCGGTAAATGCAATATTGACATTTAGAACTCCTAGAGGAAAAAAAAAAAGAAAGAAAGAAAGAAAGAAAGAAAAAGGCAACCAAAACATTGCTAACTTCAAATATTTGAGCAGTTTCCAACCGGAGGCCACGGGTTTTTCTCACTCTGTTTTTAATTTTATTTCCCTCACCGCCCCCCTCCCCGACATTTCCACAGAGGCATATCTTCCAGTCAACAATGTATTTGCAATCAATATCTCTTCTGTACAGCATGCATGCAATCATGTTCTAAATGGAAAAGGAAGGTTATTGAGTGCACTCATTGAGATCATCTGACTGTGGCCAGAGCTGGATGAGGAGGTAGTCAGACAGTGGAAACCGGACAGTGGGAAGAAAGATGCTCTCTGCATTACTAATCGACGGTGTTGGCAATCATGCTGAGCTCTCCAGCTCCATCCATCTTAAAGCCCAAATTATTTTAGGTTTCTTGGTATTGACATACTAGCAGAGGCAGGGAGTTGTTCTTAAAGAAGTAATGCATCTCCTTCCCCTTGACATTTTCCTAAATATAATTGTTTATCCCTCCAATCTAACTAGTGCCCAGGATAACTTCTATAGGCATTGGACCCTTTCTTTTAGTTTTCTAGGTAATTTTTTCCTTTTGGATAGGTGGGAGGGCTTCTCCCCTGCTATTAGTGGCATCTGTGACTCAGGGCTCTTTAAAGTCCTGCTCACCCCATCATTACACCGATTCTCCCTCTGCCCACCACTATCCATGAACTTTTACAGCTCTCTCACTAGACTGGGAGCCTTCTGGGAATAGAGAGGCCTTGTGGCATCCATCTTTGTATCTCCAACATCCACAAAAATGTCTGGCATGGAGGAACAATGTAAATTTGTTGAATTAAGAACTGAAAAAAAATGCATGAATGAATCAATTAATCAATCAATCAATCAATTAACTGAACATATCAGATATGGTAGTGTTACGGAATCTGGACTGGATCGCCTGACGGAAAAACCAAGCAGCACCCGGAGATCTTGGAGGACAGGAGGTTTATTTATCGCCGGCGAGCTCAGAGGAGAGGGATCTCCAAAGGTCTGAGCTCTGAGCACAAACAAAGGGGCCAATTTATACACTTCTACGTCTGCATACTTGGCACTTTTGGGGCGAAGCGGGGCAGGGAGAAGGACCTGGATTGGTGTGCGCAGGAAGCAGAGCAGGGAGAAGAACCCGGAAGAGCCCCGGGGCAAGGACTGGGACTCTCCCGCTGGCTCGGTCGGCCATTTTAGGACACAGATTTTCCTTATCAGTAGCAGGAGAATGTTCTGGTAAATTGGAAAATCTTCTTGGAGCTAATAGAGAATGCTGTCATCCCCCCTCCCCACCCACTGCCACCACTATATTGTTTCCAGAATGGGCAACTCCAAAGGGCTGGAGGAATTCCTAGAAGCCTTGGTCTATATTCTAGTGGTTTTCCCACACAAAAACTTCCAACGGGGTGAGACTGCCTTGTTTCTAAGGCTTAATGATTCAAAAATTAAAATATTTTAAAAGTAACATTGGGCTAGGTGAATTGGGGGCTATTATGTTTAGAAGACAGTGAAAATTCTTTCCTCTTTGTGCCAGTCAGAAAGGGATTTTTTTAATGAAATATGGCACCTGAATCAGGGCAACTCTGTGAATTAGCTTTAGCAAGAAAGCCAGGAGAGAAAATAATGACTAGTTCATTGCCTAGCTCAAAGCAGGGCTCAGCAAATGTTTGCGATAATGTTGCATAAATTAATCAGCTCCTTTCTGTGGCATGCTTCTTTCAAGTACCCATTCATGAACTTGAGCCCTCTTTGGCATGTCCTGAAGTTAGGCCTGTTCTAGCTACATCTGCAGCTTCGTCCCTTGCCTCTCGTGCCCTTGACTCCCACAGCCAGTCACACTCGTAACTCGTAACTCCAGGAATGCTATGCCCTCCTGGGCCTTCGTGCTTTTGAATGCAGTCCTTCCTTTTGTCAATGTGACCATTCTCCTAGTATCATCTCCCTGGTAGCTCGTACTTACCTTTCAAAATTTAGCTTAGGGTCACGAGCCCAGGAAACTGTCCCTCACCCACCCTCCTCCTTCTTCAGTGGCCCACTACCCCTTCATTGTCATAGCAGCCAGCCTATCTCCCACAAACTCTCAGCACACAGGACTGACTCCCTTTGTCTGTATACCTTCCATTCCGTTGTTTCATAGGGTTCATGAGATTAAGCTGAGGTTTTCTGTCTCTGTAGCCCAGCACCAAGCACGATGCCTAGAATCGTCCATAAGTGGTTACTAATGAACAAATACATCGATGAATTAGTGAAAGAATGCCAACCACTGAAAGAAGTCTGGAGATGACCTTGGAGAAGCCACATAACACAGAAAGCTGCCTCTAGACATGAGCCATGAGTCCAAAAAACATGAGCAGATAGATGGGTTGTGGGGGAGAAGCTCAAAGTGAGCAAAAATGCAGAGACCCCTGCCAATAAGCAGGACCAGAGGGGAAGGAGAAGTTTATGGAGTCAGGGGCTGCCTGAGGTGGGGTTTACTGAAACTGCTGGAATAGTGCCCACAGAGCCAGAGCAGAGAACCTTCCCTCCCCTCCCCCAGGGTCTAGAAGGCATGAGAACGAGCTATCGCATGGAGGAGAGGTAGAGGCAGAGTGGTACCAAATGAGTGAGGCTTTCCCATGGGGACTGGATTCAGCACTGATCAGGTACAAGCTGCTGTGTGAAGAGCTAGCATGAAGGAACAGTCTCCAGTGGTCCCTGACTCCAGTGAGTTCGCCATCCCATCCTGAGCAGTGTAGAGTGGCTCTGGAAACAATGATGTGTGGGCAACAGCTCCGAGCAGCCAAGATGCTGCTAACAGTGGGGAGATATTCACCGTCATAAGCAAGAGATCAAAATGAGATGGAAATGACATGTCACAGCATTTTAATTCAGCCTTTGTATTTTGGAATGTTTTAATTAAGGTTTATCTGTTACCATTATGACTGTAATCCTGAGAAGCGCCAAGCCTGCCCTGGAAAGGGAAAGAGAGGGGCAAAACACGTCATAATCAAAATAATTATGAATTTAACCTCATTAAGTATAGATTATTAATTATTGATGCTATTATTATGCACTGGGGGCAGACCCCTTCGTCTCATCAGTTTGTGTGGAGGTGGAGTGCAGCAATGCCTGGGAGATCCTTCCCCTGACAAGGCAGCTACCCTGTCTCCTTCCCATGGAGTTCCTTCCCCCAGATCTCCTTTGAGAAATTCTGCATAAAGTCCACACCATGCTGGGTTTGAGAGAGAGGTTCTGTGTTTGGTTGTGTGCCCGCCACCCTGCCCTTCACTCCCCTGTGTGGAGCTAGATGCTCTTTCCTCTGCTCTCAGGGCCCCCTGCGGCCATCTCGCAATCCTTACTGCACTGGGCTTGCTTGCAGGTCCCGCTCCCCACAGCGGGCTGGGAGCTCCTTGAAGAGATTTACTGTGCCCTTCATCTTTGCATCTCCTCCAACATCTCTTACCATCCCCAAATCTGCAGGGAAACTGGGTCTAATATTGCTTCAACATTGGAAGAAAGGAGGAGGGAGCAAAGGAGAAGAGGAAATGGGGTTGGGGGGGAGATTGTAAGACAAAAGGCAAAGAAACCCATCCTGATGAGTGAGGATCCTTAGTGACCTGGACCAGCAGCTTCTCCATCTTCCCAAGGGCCCATCTGCCCTGGGCCCAGCACCCACACCACATACATACACACATGCTTGTGTACACACACACACACACACACACACACACACACACACATAACCTGCTATATCTTTCCATTCTTCATAGGTGTCAGTGACTAATGAATATCAAAGCAAAGTGATCAGGTGGCCTTTACAAGCTTCAGTGCCTACCAGGATAACAATAAGTCACTCTGGCATTCTAAATGCCTGCTTGGAAAATGTAAACAAAAGAGGAGACCTACCCAAAGAAATTAATTTCATTCTAAAATGTGTTCTTTGTATTTGATCTTCTTGGGAGTCAAGTGAGACTTGCCTGTATTCAAAGATTCTAAACCCAATTCCAACATGTGGGGTGGGGGGGATTTCCTATACTTCAACTCAATTCTGACCCTATCTACCTGGGAACAGCTTCAGATCCTGCAGGTCAAGGCCTAGGTCCCATGACACTGCCCCCGCTTCAGATGCCAATCACAAGTAGCAGGTCCCCTGGTTACCCACAAGCTCTGACTTGGCTACAAGTCAGAGGTCCCCACGACCCCCTCCCCGGGTTCTATTAATGTGCTCCAGTGGCTCATAGAACTCAGGGAAATGCTTACTTTTGTTTACCTGCCTCTTAATGGACATGATAAAGGATATAGATGAAAGCTGGATGAAGAGGTACATGGGGCAAGGTCTGGAAGGGTCCCGAGCACAGGAGCTTCTGTCCCTATGGAGATGGGGTGCATCACTCTCCTGGGGTGGACATGTTCACCAACCTGGATGCTCTCCGAACCCCAAGCCATTGGGATCTTATGGGGGCTCCATCGCATAGGCATGGTGGATCATTAACTCTAATCTTCCCCCCTTCTCTCTTCTTTAGAAATTGGGGGGCAAGGCTGAAAATTCCAAGCTTCCAGTGACTAGCCCCCATCCAGGAGGCCACCCAGAGTTGCCTCCTTAGAACAAAGGACACTCTTACCACTTACGAAATTACGAGGATTTCAGGAGCTCTGGGGAGTTCCTGTGCCAGGAACTGGGGGCAGAGACCAATACATTTTTTTTCTATTATCTCACAGGGATATTCATCAGAATAATGAAGGGACACAACTAGTCAGATGAAGTCATAGAATAATGGATACAATTTCCACTGATGGTTTCGCTGACGTTCCTCAGAGCCCTGAGGTTTCATGGAAATGCCTTAGAACCACTGTGGCAGGGGGGGCGGGGGGAGCTGGTGTAACCAGTAAGTCCTGCTTTCACTGTTTTATGTAACAGTTCTTTGTTTAGACCTGATTTGTGAAAAGAGTTCTGCTGTGTAAAAAAAGCAGAGCTATTCCCTTTCCTCCTTTTAGGGCAGGGGAAAGAGGTCCTCAAGCTCAGGGGTCCCACAGCTGGTTGGTGGCAGAGACGGACACAGAGGCCATGTCAGCGACTCCAGCCGTGGCTCTTTCCTCCTCATCACACCCCTTTCCCTCCCTTCGGCCCTGCACAGTGAGTGTCCTGCTGCCGGGCTCTGAGCAGCCGTGCCTAACGTGGGCAGCCCACTGACCAGGCGTGAGGCTCTCAACCCGCAAGCTGCTCCACCAATGACTGTCTTCAGAAAGACCCAGAGCCGGACCCAGGACCCTAGAAGGACCTCTGAGGCCACAGCCCCCCACAGCTCCTGCAAGGGGCCAGGCAGGAATCACCTCTTGCCCCCCATAGACTAATGACAGACCCGCTTGTCTAGGGCCTGGCCTGCGTTGCAAGAATACATCTTGTTTCTACTCTATAAGCAAGTTTACCTCCTGAAAGAAAGGAGGCTGCCCATGGCGCTGAATAGAGCCTAACTGGCTACTTTGACTGCTCGCAGACAAAATGGAAAAGGGGCTGATATCAGCATACTTATTTTCAGCTCCTGTGCTGGAGCCCTACATTCCTGACGTCTCTGTGGCCCCTGTGTTCCATAGCTGACACCCTAGCTAATCACTAATGTTTAAACACTTACTGTGTGTCAGGCCAGGTGCTAAGAGCATTATATGTTGTCTTCCCAACCCCTCTGTAAGACAGGTACCCTTGTGTTTACCATTTTGCCGAGAAGACACAGAGGCTTGAGAGGTCCAGTGACATACCCAAAGTCAGAGATGCCCTAAGTAAAAGGCATTGGACGCTCCAAATCCGCAGCTCCAAGTGAGACCCCAGAGACTCTCCTGATGTCACATAGTCTGTTCCACTTACTCACAAACCATCACCCTGTTCAAACATTCCCATGCTTCAGAATCCCATTGCTACCTCCCGAATCCAGCTTATGCCCTTGGAAGTAGCTCTGAGAACTCTTGTCACACCATCTGTCCCAGCTGGGGGGTGGGGGGGGTCAGAAAATTTGCATCACAGTACCCCCACGATATAGATGGAAGGGCTTGACATGGATTCTTATCTCTAAAAATATCTCATAGAAAGGTATCAGAAATTCCGTGTGAGTTCTTTTTTTCTTTATGATCTTAAACATGAATCCCTCCTGCAGTATTTTCTTAAAATACCAATACCCTTAAAGGGTAACATAGTGACTTCATAGCATCATAGGCTGAATCAATTGACCAGATTTCCTGTCCCCTCTGAAAAGGCTGACCAAGGAGCTTCCCACTCAGAGATCATTGCTCATCTGTGGAAAAGGGACCTTATGCCCATCTCATGTCATCTTCATGGCAGCCCTGGGAGGGAATATGATGATCCCATTTTACAGATGAGGACAATGTAACTCAGAGAGGAGGCAGTACCTCTCATTGTCACCCACGCCAGGCTGGAAAGAAGAAGAAATGACCGTGGGGCTGGAGAGAAGAGAACATATTCAAGAAAGGCTTCAGGAGTAGACGTTCGTGATTTTTGAGTCCTAGGACCCATCGGCCTAGTGCACATAATTGGACACACACTCCACACTATCTTTGTGACACCTCTTCTTCTGTTCACTCAGGTCCTGCAGATAACTTTTTTTCAGTGGTTAGGGGAGGGAGGAATATTTTATTGCTTTGCATCAAGTAATAGATAACACAGAGCTTTAAATCCAGCAACGACTATGAAGATTTGGTCCAATCTCGACATCTGATCTCCTGATTCCCAAACTAATATTCTCTTTCTTCCTACTAGGTTGTGTGATGTTTGAAATCTAATGTGTAAGAAAAAAACCTTCTGAAAAATCTTCCTGTTACATGATTTCATTTTTTTAAGGTACATTTGATTTGTTTGCAATGTATTTCTTGTCTCTCAGGACCCAGAATTCTGAAAGGCAGATTCCTCAGGAATACTGATCCAGTATTATTAACTTTGCAGTGCCCTGAAACAGAAGAGAACGTGAGTGGGATTAACACTAAAAGAAACTCAACCAACAAATATTGATTGAGCACCTACTGTGTGTGAGGCAGCATGTGAACTCCAGTGACAATAATTTGCAAAGCTCAAGTTTTGACTTCCAGGTTCTAGGGCCAGTCTGGAATGTGTGGGTGTGGGTATGTGTGCGCATATGTTTCCATGGGCACGCACGTGAGCAAGTAATTGCCCCCCTCCATTCTCCACTTTTCCCATGGTGAACCGAAATGAATAAATCCCCATAAACGGCCTCCCTCATGAGCAACCTTGTAAATAAGTCTTATTTACAAATATTTCATCCGCCCACCTACCTCAAAGCCCTCTGTTCCCCTGATGACTGTTGAATAACATGAATAAGACTCAGAATGAGTTCCTTCTACTGGGCATCAATCATAACTTTCCTGGGCAGATACGTAAGCGATCCAGGGCAAAGCTACTCTTAGAGGTGTTGGAGAATGTCTGCAAATTATGGATGCAAAAATCCATGGCTTTTGGGCCTGGGCCCTAGAGAGCCGGTCTAGTGAAAGAGGGGACAGGGGTACCTTTGTCAAGCTCCTGACATTATTTCTCACAATTTTACCACCCAAGAGGGAGCTCCAAGTCCCTTTAGTCATTGCTGCAGGAAAACGTTTTGACATGAACTCTCATACATCATGACGGAGGTTAGTTACCAAAATGCACACATTTGCCTTAGCCGGTTTCATTTACTACCCTTTAAACTATTTCTCAGCCTTGCAAATCTTGCTGTGACAGAGTGAGGGGGGAACCACTAAGTGTTCATTTTTCATATAATATATTCCAATCCTGTTAGGTCGTGCTGCTGAAGGTAATATTTCTGGCATTCATTTAATGAAATTGACATTGATGAATGGTTAATTATACAAATTACATTCTTATTAAATCCCCTAGAATCAGTGCCTTAAAATTTCCTAGCTATGGGCTTCTTATGGTTGATACCCTTTTTTTTTTTTTTTTTTTTTTTTTTGCTCTGAGTATCTCCTCTGTTGGCTGCTATAAGATTCATTCTGCATATTTTTCCCTCCTCTAAGAAACTTTGAAAAGCATTAAAAATCCCCTAGTTAAGGCAATTACTGCAGATAAGTTAATCTGCATGGGATGTTTAAACCCCAGTTCTTGCATATGTTTATTCGGATTTGTTTCCCCTCTCTAGACAGTTTCTGCCCTAGAGGTGGCAGGAGAGAGGGGAAAACTTTACCTCCTGCTAAATAATGATCTGATGGCTGGGAGGGGGAGATGCTTAGCTGTGTGGTCAACTCCCTCCATTGGCTACTGGCTATATATAGAGATCTAATAGAAGAGTCGATGCATGGTAGGCTAATGGGAGAGGATCAATAAGTGGTCCCTAGCAGGCCTAAATATCATTGGATGACACATGTCACCAAGAGAGCAGCTGTGTTTTGCCTTTTCACTGGGGAATGTAAGGATGAATCCTGTTCATTAAGAGAACATTTTTTTTCTGTCACCCTGAGCGGTCACAAAGGCAGCAGATTTTCACTGAGCATCTGCTATGCAGCCGGCATGGAGTAGGCACCTCAGGGAATTGGGAAGAGTCTCAAGTAATTCACGTGTTTTTCAGGGAAAATTCTTGTCAAAGAACAGTTGCAAACTTGGATTGTTTCATCACAAGTAGGAGAGGCAATGGAAGTGTTTCCGGGAGGACCAGACCCAGTCTGCAAGGCCATCTCAGGCTTCCTCGTTGTTCATGCCATGGCAGCGGCCGCTTCCCGCTCTGGACTCACAAGCTGCGAGGGGGGCTCTGATGGTCTCCACGGGCTCTGTGAGGGTCTCGAGTGTTTCTCTGGGCACTTTGCTCCTTGCATTCTGTCATTCTTGGACTGTCTCATTGGCTGGGGCAGGTTAGGTTAAGTTGACTCATTTCAACCTGTAAACAAATGTGGTGTGTTTAGACTCTCTGTGGTAGGTTGGGACAGGTCAAATCACCCGTAAGAGTGAAGTACACCTCATTTCAGAGGGTCAGGTGGACAAACCTCTTGATGTACACTCAGTGCTGTTACATCAGCCAGACTCTAAGCAACACTCATCCCCATGCACCAGGGCTCCGGTGAATGATCTGTGAGGTGATACAGTACAGTTGACCATTGAACAACGATGTGGGGGTTAGGGACGCCAACCACCCATGCTGTTGAAAATCTGTGTATAACTTTTGACAACCCCAAAACAACTACTAATAGCCTACTATCGATCAGAAGCCTTAATGACAACAAAAGTCAATTAACATGTATTTTTATATGGTATATGTACTCTACACTGTATTCTTCCAGTAGAGTAATCGAGAGAAAGGAAAATGTTAGTAAGAAAATCATAAGGGAGAGAAAATACATTTATATGGCTCTACCGTCAACAACCCATGTATAAGTGGACCTGCGCAGTTCACACCCGTGACGTTCAAGTGTCAACTGTCTAATGGTTAAGAGCACTAACTCTTGGGTTCAAATCCAGACCCTGCTATTTCCTGGCTGTGTGATCTTAATACACTTAAACCCAAGTGTGCTTATTTACAAAATGGTGGCCATAATAGCTCTTGCTTTGAAGGGCTGTTGTTGTAAAGCTTCACAATGAGCATAAAGCACTTACCAAAGGCATCCACGTGGGGCTCAATAAGTGAGAGTCATTTACATTATTTAGGAATGTTTTTCAACTACAAGGAACAGAATGCCCTTCTGACTATGGCTTAAACCATAGCAGCATACATTGTTTGCTTAACAAAAAGTCCAGAGGTAGATGGTCTCACAGTTGGTCTACCAGTTGAGTACTGTAATCCAGAGCCCAGGCTCCCTCTATTTCCCTATTGTACCATCTATAGCCTGTTACTTCTTCTTTTTTTTTAAAGATATTCTTTTATTTTTCTTTTAAGATTTTATTTATTTTTGACAGAGAGAGAGACACAGCAAGAGAGGGAACACGAGCAGGGAGAGTGGGCAAGGGAGAAGGAGGCTTCCCGCCAAGCAGGGACCCCGATGCAGGGCTCGATCCCAGGACCCCGGGATCATGACCTGAGCCGAAGGCAGACACTTTATGACTAAGCCACCCAGGTGCCCCGACATTCTATTTTTTTAATAAACCTTATTTTTTAGAACTAAAACCTTAGTTTTAGACTCACAGAAAAATTAAGTGGAAGATACAGAGATTTCTCATATACCCCCAACCCCGCAGACATGCACTGCCTCTCCCTTTATCAACATCCACATGCTACCTTTCCATATTCATACTTACAAGATGGCTGCCAAAGTTCCAAGCATCACATCCATATTCAGTGCAGGAAGAAGGAGGAAGGAGAAGCTCCAGCAAACTCTCATTGCAAGCCTTTCCATTTTTTAAGAAAGCCAAGTATCTTTCTGAGAAATCCCTCAGCAGATTTCTCCTTCTATCTCATTGGTCAGAACTTGGTAGGGAACAGGAAGTTGGGAGTGGCTTTTGAGCAGCTCTATCATTAGGGTCATCTAATTCTGCCTCACAGCTTGTCTTAATAAGTGAGGCTAGGACCAGCCATGTTTCTGTTGATTCAAGGGCTCACAGCCACCTCCACTGATATCTGCTCTCCATGCAAGTTTTGCCACTCTCCTGCCAGAAGCACAGGAATGGCAAGACCAGGTGAAGGGCATCAGGGTCCTTTTCTGCGCAAGTTCATTTACTTCCTTAGAAGGAGTTCTCATTGAAGCTGCAAGGGATTTGCCTCTACCATGCTGACCCAGGAAGAAAAGTCCTTCTCTGCTAATTCTCTCAGCCCCAAAATCCATGCCCATGCCCATGCATGCTGGAGTCAGCCTGTGCAATCACATATTACTAGTTTTAATTGTACAGCAAGGGGGAAGATGGGAGATATTAATCAGGTGCTGTAAGCTCAGAGAGTGAATGTAATAAATAGACTATTAAGTTAACCAAGTTTTCAGTTTCACTAGTGAAAGCTGCCATCTATCTTGTGTGGTTTTCTGCATGCTTCATTACCACGTATAACCATACTGAAAAAATATGCCTTACCCTTTATAATGAGATGATAAGTTCCCTGCGGTGGATGTAGCGGAGCTCTGATTCTAAAGCTCCGTGAAGCTGGAGCCTGTAAATGGGGTGTCTAGCTGTGTCCCAGGGCCTGGCAACTGAGGCCAAGGACAGGGCCAGGGCTTGGTGGTGACCACAGCCTGAGTTATCTGGTCCAGAACATTCCCAGGGCACCAGGGTTCCTGCGGGCTCAGACTCCTGCCACTCCCTCGCCATCAGGGAGAAGCAGTAAAAGAGGGAAGTTCACTCCAGCCCCTGGGTAAGCATCCAGATATTGCTGGAATCATCCTCATGCTGCTCTGGTCCAGCACCTTCCATGGGACTCAGTGGAAGAGAGCCCACGCATGCAGGCTGCTGTGGGTTGCTTGTCTTCTCTCTCCCACCCTGTCCCTGCTGCAGCACTTAGCAACACAGTGAATGTTTGCAGCCAGACAGAGCCCAAGGCCGATCTGGCACTACTGCTCCCTCTCTCGGGGCCTCTGGCAAGGCGGTTAATCCCTTTAACCTCGGCTCTCTCCTCTGTAAAATGGGGTTGATAAGGGTACCTTCCTGGGGAGGTGGAAAGAACTAGACGAGATCATAGAAAAGCACCCAGCGTTGCGCATAATGCCCATGTCCTCCCTCCAGAGTGAAGATGAAGGAATCAGACGGGCTGATGAAATCCTTAAAAATGACAGTAAACTACATATTGTATGGTTCCATTCATATGAAATGTCCAGAACAGGGAAGTCTACAGAGACAGAAGGTAGATTAGTGGCTGCCTACCGTTGGGGAGACAGGGGTGGAGGCTAAGTCTAAAAGGATAGGAAAGGGACGCCTGGGTGGCTCAGTCGGTGAAGCATCCAACTCTTGATCTCCGCTCAGGTCATGATCTCAGGGTCCTGGGATGGAGCCCCACGTCGGACTCTGTGCTCAGTGCAGAATCTGCTTGAAATTCTCCATCTCCCTCTGCCCCTCCCCCTACTCATGCTCTCTCTCTTTCTCTAAAATAAATAAAATCATTTTAATTAATTAATCAAAAGGATAGGACGATGATAGCTAAAGGGAGTAAGATTTCTTTTTTGGGGTGATGAAAATGTTCTAAAATTGACTATGGTGGTGGTCCTACAAATCTGTGTATACACTAAAACCCACCGAATTGAAGATTTTAAATGGGTGAATCGTATGGTATGAGAACTATATCTCAATGCAGCTATTAAAAAAACAAAACCATCAGCTCTAATAAAAATAACATGTTACAGCAGCAAAAAATGGTACCCCGTGGTGGCACAGATGGTGCTGGGTTGCATGTGAGCTTGAGCTATATCCCTGGTCTAGACAGGCCCACGCAGGCACCTCAAGTCCATGTGCTTGGAGTCTAAGGCCACTTCAGAGTATCTTGGATATGAGAACTCAAAGGCTCCCCAGAATATGTATCCCCAGACTTTCAGGAGCAGATCTTTAGAGAAACTCCCAGCACCTCCTCCATCCCCCACCAAAAAACAAACAAACAAAGACCACCATAAAATACTGTTTCTACAGCTGCTAGTTTGAGATACCGTGGTCTAAGAGCAGCATGGGGGAAGTCATTCTCCAGAGCCAGCCCTGCAGCTCCGGGGGGTGTGAGTAGCCCCCCTTCGGAAGGAGTTTCCATGACTGAGACAAGGATGGATGGACAGAACTCCCTCCAGGATATTAACAGGACTTCTCAGTTTCCTCCCTTCCAGAGCTCCTATACCTGTGCCTGACCCTTCGATGCGTGCTCCCTACAGTTCTGTGCTTCCTTTCCAAGGTGGTTGCCCCTTTGCCCTGATGCCCACTACCACCCTGACACTGATAACACCCCCATTTGTATCTCCAGTGGGGTCTCTCTCCGGAGCTCTAGACCCATATGGCCAAATGGTCCACACCATTCTACCTGGATGTTCCCAAACCATCCCAAACCCAGTACACCGCACACCAAACCCATCATGCTCCCCCTTCCTCAGACTTCCTTATCCTTTTTTTTATTAAAGATTTTTTTTTATTTATTTATTTGAGAAAGAGAGAGAGAGAGAGAGCATGAGAGGGGGGAGGGTCAGAGGGAGAAGCAGACTCCCCGCTGAGCAGGGAGTCTGACGTGGGACTCGATCCCGGGACTCCAGGATCATGACCCGAGCCGAAGGCAGTCGCCCAACCAACTGAGCCACCCAGGCGCCCTCAGACTTCCTTATCCTACTGGATTCCTCCTTCTGGGTGTTCACCTCATGGTGCATTCAGTTTCTCAAACCAAAAGCACGGAGTTGTCGCCAACACCTCCCTCTCCCATCTCTCGGTCAACAAGTGTGTTCTCTTCCACTTCTCTGCTTAGATGACTGTTGTGGCCTCCAGGCGGCAAATGTCTCCTCACTAATCCATTACCCATACAGCTGCTGAAGTGATTGATCATCTCCCCACTTCAAATGGCTACCCGTTGCCTAAAGAATAAAGTTCAAACTCCCAATTCATGTCTTACTAAACCTTTCATGAACTGACCCCGCACGTTTATCCCTTTTTACTCCCTGCCTCCACCATGACCAGCTCGCAGTCAGCCAGCAAGCAGGCTCTTTGTTCTTGGGACTGACAAAAACAGACAGTTAGGGATGGGGATGCCCCCAAGCACATGATGGTGATTGACCCCTTTGTCCCCACCACCCCAACTGAAGAAAACCTGTCTTAATACTGCTGCCTTGCAGGCTTGAATCCTATGATAGCAAACTCCATCCTTCACCCCCATGTGAAAGCAGACGTACGCCAGTGCTAAATGTTTTACATTGTAGCCTCAGCCTAAAATTGTGGGCTTTTAAGATACAGAATTGAGCCCTAATTAGTAATATGCCAAGTGTATAATCACAGAGCAAAGCAAGGAAGGCCCAGCCCATTAGGTCAAACATGCTGAGTGCTGTGGAAGAGCAGAAATCCATTTCTAAAGACATGAACAGTAGCTGGAAACATAAAAGGTCAGATCATTGGCTCAGTTGGACTTGATTATATGAGACTAGTGTGTAGATAAAGGCCCCAAAACTGGGATGGTGTGTTTAAGAGATAAATGAAATCAGCAGGAGAGGGGTGGTGCTGGTGTCATTCCCTCAGAGGATCTAAGGGGCCAGCTGGAATGGGCAGACAGCAAGCCCGGAGGTGAGGGCCTTCCACAAACACTGAACTTGGAAGTGACCCAACAGAGACTCTTGACCCAAGGTAGACCCCTTATCTGTTTTGTCGTTAACACACCCTGTATCACTTCAACTGGTCCCCTACTTTCTTGTAGGTAGAAATAAAACTCACTCTGCTATCTCTTCGAGCCACCCAATGGTATAAACACGAATAACATGATTTCATGGCTGCCCAGGCTGCAGGACTGGAGGGAAGGTTCAGAGAAGGCAGATCAGCTTCTCAGAATACATCAACTGTGGCAGTCTCTTAAGCAGAAGTTAAAATTCTTAGCCCCCAAGCAAAGCCCCTGCTATCCTTCCCCACTAGCCCCTTGGAATGCCCTTGCTGCAAAATTTGAAAGAGAAATGAAAAGAATATTTTCCTTTTGTGGGACGCCAAGCAGTACAAGGGCTTGGGTAATGTCATTAGTAGGGGACGGTTTCTTGAATGGGATGAGGAAAGAGGCTGGGTACTGAGCCACAGCGTCTGGATTCTGAGAGCAAAGGGGCAGACTGTTGGAAGCTCTACCTTACTACGTACACTGAGCACCAGCCCTCCTCTTACTGTTGACAACCTGAACTTGTTCAAGCCTGTGCTTGGTGCCGCTGTTTTGTCCAGACACCTCAGTATGGAATCAGAACTTTCCAGCACAGGGCCGGGTACCCAGTAGATGCTCAGCGAGTACTTGTAAAGGCTGTGAAATCCTGGGCAGTGATTCCTTAGTATGCCTGTGAAATCCCACCTCCCTGAAATGTAAACGGGGGATACGTCTCACGTGAAGATAGAAGATACAGTCTTTGAAGTTCTTTGCAAGCTACAGAATTCCCAAAATATTGCTCAGAAAATAATTGCCCCCCCTCTTTTTTCTATAACATTCCACCAGATCCAGACTGGTTCCAAAGCAGACCCAAGCATTGAAGCACTGAAGCACTGGAGCTTAAAAGTTCTGCCATGCAAACCTCTCCTTTAATGCATGAGGACGTGGAGGCCCAGAAGGAGTTAAGTGGTTCACCAAAGAACACACAGTTAATGCCAGAGTCGTGACCGAAGTAGCTTGATTCTCAGAGATGCCTTCAAATAGATGAACCCTACTGGTCTGTACTAAGCTCTGTTATCCCTCAACCCTTCCGGTTGTTGACTCAGGAAAAAAAATAAATATGGAGGGAGGAAAATCTGTCCTGGTATTTAGAGCTTCTTTAAATGCTTCGATGAGGTGTGCTTGGGTGGCTCAGTCGGTTAAGCGTCTGCCTTCGGCTCAGGTCATGATCCCAGGGTCCTGGGATTGATTGAGTCTCGCATCGGGCTCCCTGCTCAGTGGGGAGCCTCCTTCTCCCTCTCCCTCTGCCCCTCCCCTCCCCTCTCCTCCTGCTCTCCTGTGCACTCTTTCTCTCTCTCTCAAAAAGATAAATAAAATCTTTAGAAAATAAATAAATAAATAAATAAATAAATAAATACCTACTTCTATGAGCAGAGCAAGGTTTGACAAATTTCCCAGCACAGGAAAAGCCTACAGACCTTAAGCTAGAATTGTTCCTGGATTAGGAGAATATTCCAAAAACTCCTCACCGTTCTGCTCCAGGAATTTCACATAAGGCACATGTGTGATGAGTGAGGCCCTGGGCTCCCATTCGTTCTTCCTTCTCCCATCCCAGTGCCAGCGCCGATTGTGGCAACGAGTGAAAACACAGATGAATTTTGGAAACATATTAAGAAGCAATTATGAATTTCTTGCCTTTAGATGCTTCCCTTTTCCCCTTGGGTCCCAAGAATTAACATAAATTCCTTGGTCAGGAGAAGCTATCAAAATACTATCCATCCGGATCTAATTTCCAGAGCTGCCGGGCTACAGAGTGACCAGAGTTAAAGGTCTGTTCATAAATTTCCCTCCCGGTGCTGCCTGCCTGAGCCCAAACTCTGTCCACAATCCGCCTGTCCTGACCAGATAACAGATGGGACTGGCTCAGATTCTGCACACGCAGCACAGCTCCCTCACTGACCAGCTTCTTTTTCTGCCCTTCCAAGCCAAATATGGCCTTGTTTCCTTGAACTTCATTTGTCTGGGTCATCTCCTTCCCTGCATGTCTCTGCAGGTATGGCTGTCCAAGTTAGCTGAATGCAACCAAATACCCATTGTCCAGATCTGCTTCTCCTTTGTCTATTTGAACCCTCTACTTCATTCCTCTTTCCTGGCTCCAGCTGCACATTGCCGGCGGGGTGGGGGGGCTCATTTCTGTCTGTAATGCTGTCCCTCGAGAGTGACAAGGGCCAGAAGAGGAGGAAACTCAATCCTCTTTATTATATGTACTACTTTCTATAGTCTGATGAAGAGAAGATTCTTAAAAACTGGCTTAAAAATTGTTGAGACTTAAGAAAATGTTAACACAAAACCATTAGGACACAAGACAGGGAGTGAGTTATTTGCTTAACCAGTTATTAGTCAGGTGATTTATTCATTTGGTTAGGTGACAAGTAAGGGAGGAACTCATTACTATGGATATCAGAAAAGAAATACTCTACCAGTTATCTAGCTAAATAGCAAATTCCCTAAGTATTTGTAGGGCTGTTTTAATTATCTTTGTATCCTCCTAGCTCTGTGCCTGGAACCAAGGATGAAGATAAAATATATATATATATTTGTTATACCACACCACCATTACAGTATCATTTAGAATAGTTTCAATGCTTTAAAAAAAAAAAAATTCCCTGTGATTCATCTGTTCAACCCCCTCCCCTATGCAAGACCCTGGTGCCACTTATCTGTTTCCTTTCTCTATAGTTTTGCTTTTTCCAGTGTCAAATGAATGAACTCATACTGTATATATATTTTTCAGACTGGCTTCTTCCACTTAGCAATATGTATCTAATATTCTTCCATATCGTGGCCTGACAGCTCATTTCTTTGTATTGCCAAATAGTATTCCATTGTATGGATTTACCCAAGTTTGTTTATCTACTCCTCTACTGGAGGACATCTTAGTTGTTTCCAGTTCTTGATGGTTATGAATAAAGTTACTATAGGCATTCACATATTGTCATGTGCAGATAAGTTTTCGAATCAGTTGGGTAAATACTCAGAAGTGCAATTACTTGATCCTACGATAAAAGTATATGTAGCTTTGTAAGAAAATCTCAGACCATCTTCCAAAGTGGCTGTGCCATTTTGCATTTCCACCAGCAATGAATGAGAGTTCCTCTTGCTCCACATCTTTGCATTGTCTTGTCAGCTTTTTAAATTGTAGCCATTCCAATAAGTGTGTAGAGTATTTTCATTGTATTTTTAATGTGCATTTCCGTAATGACAGATGATATTGAGTATCTTTGCATATGCTTACTAGCCATCTGTATGTATTCTTTAGTGAAGTCTGTTCAAATCTTTTGCCCATTTTTTTTTAAATTCGGCTGTTTGTTTTCTTAGTGATAAGTTTTAAAGTTTTTTATATATTTTGGATACAAGTTCCTTATCTGATATGTGATTTGCCAATATGTTCTCCCAGTCAGTGACATGTCTTTTCAGTCTCTTAAGGGTATCTTTAGCAGAGCAAAATTTTTAACTTTAATAAAATCTAAATTACCTTTCTTGTTTGCGTCTAAAAACTCATGACCAAATCCAGGGTCACATAGATTTCCTGCTATATTTTGTTCCAAAAGTTTTATAGTTTCATACTTTACAATTAGGTCTATGTCCCATTTTGAGTTAAGTTTTATGTAGATGTAAGACAGCATTCAGTCTTTCACTATTAAGTGTAATATAAGCTCCAGGTTTTTCTTATACTCCCTTTGTTAAAGTTATGATAGTCTCTTCTATCCCCAGGTTTTATAACTTTTATTATGAATGGACATTGAATTTGGTCAAATACTGCTTTATTTTAAAAAGGTCACTGTACCTGCTGTGCAAGACATGAAATGTTAGGGAGCAAGAAAAGAAGCAGAGAGATCGGTTGGGAAGACCAATACAAGGGCCCACACAAGAGTTGACGGTGGCTTGAACTGGAATGTTGGCAGTGGAGAGAAGTTAACAGATTCTAGATGTATTATGGATCAAGAGCGAATAGGACTTACTGGCATGTTGGATGTGGTGGGAGAAGAAAAGGGAAGAATCAAGACATACGTTTAAATACGAGGCTTGAGCAGCTGAATGGATGGTATTGCAATGTACCAACGTGCCCAAGACTTGGGGGGGAAAGGTTAGAAGTCTTTTTGGACATGTTACAGTTTTCAATAACTATTAGACCTCCCAGAAAAGATTCAAAATGGCAGTTGAATATACAAATCTGGAGCTCAGAGGAGAGGTGCATGCTGGATTTATAATTTTAAAAATCATATATCAATGGTATGAAACCTTGGGATTTCATGCAGTTACCTTGGGAGGAAAAACATTAAGTGGAGAAGAAGGGGAAGCCCACAGTTGAGCCCTGGTGTTCTCCAAAGTTTGCTGGCTGTCTGTGTAATCTGAGTCACAGAAGCCTTGAATGAGTCAACCACAGAGCTAGCAAGTACTCAGTGTGTGCCGCTGAGACCTATAGTCGTATGCTAGAAGGGATGGATTAATTCCAACCCAGGAGTTAAAAATCTCACAATTACAGAGGAGTCCTTAAATACACATAGCTAATACAAGAATTAACAAAATACACGGAAAGATGAGGAAATATGCTAGTGTATTAAAAATAGATGGGGTTCAATAGGGAAAAGTTTCCAGAGGAGGTGGTCCAAGATCTGAAAGCTAAAGGAGAGGCAAGTCTCTGAGAAGGGGAAAGACCTCATAAGTGTCTGAAATCACCCAGGAGAGACCTTGCCTCAAGGCCAGGACACTAGATCTGAAGGTTCCTTTTACTTTCATCTGTATAATGGGTCTATCCACTTCCCATAGTCATCAAAAAAGGAAAATCTTGGGGCGCCTGGGTGGCTCAGTCGGTTAAGCAACTGCCTTCAGCTCAGGTCATGATCCCAGGGTCCTGGGATCGAGCCCCGCATCGGGCTCCCTGCTCGGCGGGGAGCCTGCTTCTCTCTCTCTCTCTCTCTCTCTCAAATAAATTTTAAAAATCTTAAAAAAAAAAAGGAAAATTCTGCCAAAACAAACAAAAGAAAGATCCACATGGCCATATAGGAGAAGCAAAAGAACAAAGAGCCCACAAGTGGGAGTAATGAAACATTCTCTAGTTAGCTCTATGCCAGAACATTTTTTTGCCAGGAGCAGCGATGGAAAATCCTAACAGGGGAATAAAGCCTCAGGACATCCCCGGCAACCGCCCCCCCCCCCCCCCTTTCATCCAAGACCTTCTTGCTCTCGGTGGACGCAACCTCAACCATGGGCAAGAAGGGAAGAGGGAAGCTTTCCTTAACTCTACAATAACCCGACACCCACAGGAATAGATTTTTAGCGGCACTCTCAGGGCTAGGGGCTTAAAATGGAGCTGAAAGTTATTAAAAACCCAGGTGAGTCACCTGGGGGAATTAAATTTAAAAAAACGAATGGCCTGCCAAATGCTCTTTATAGATTTGAGCCTGCAAATGGCACATTGTTGGCTGACTCTCCGCCATAATGAAAACCAAGAAGGGGTCCTTCTGTCATCCTGGGGAGTCGGGAGGAAATTAATGAGGAAGAGCAGGAGGAAAGGCCTCCACACTGCTGGTTGACAGGGCTCTTCTACCCCTGGGGAGGCTCCCCAAGCCTGGACAGCCAGTCAGACTATGGGGGAGGGAAAAGCAATCTGGGGAGAGGAAATCTCAACCTCTTTTCGTAGCCAAGGGTTCTGCTACCCACCCTTCCTGAGGGGCTGAGTTTGCTCAGAGACAAGATTCCTGACATCTGTGATCACTAAAGAGTGTGACCCAACAGTCCTGGAGAACAAAAGCTGCAGGGTTTCTCCCCAGGATGCAGGGGCTTCAGGATTTTAACGGCTTTGTTCCAAGATCAGGAAATACCAAAATCCCCAGACCAGACAGATCCAGGACTGTTGTGAGACATTCGCAGGGTCACTGTACCTGTCCAAAGTGAGGAGGTTTCCCTAAATATCCTCAGCCTGGGGGCGCCAGGGTGGCTCAGTTGGTTAAGCATCTGCCTTCAGCTCAGGTCATGATCCTGGGGTCCTGGGATCGAGCCCCATGCCAGGCTCCCTGCTCAGCAGGAAGCCTGCTTCTCCCTCTCTCTCTCTCCCTCTGCATGCTCGCTCGCTCTCTCTCTGTCAAATAAATAAATAAAATCTTAAAAATATATATATACTCAGGCTGGTTTGTTCTCTGAAATAAGTGCCCCCCCCACACACACACACAGTGCACACTCACACTCTTCTCAGAAACCTCAGCTGTGAATATCCTAAATGAGGCCCCCAGGAGGGGTCGGGATCCGGGTAGGATGCCCATCCATCCAGCTGCGCCAGCTTGAGCTGAGATTCTGTTGGGGAGCAGGAGCATGTTTGCTGAGTCTGTCCCAGCAAAGGAGAAGTCATTATTGCCATGGCCCCTCCGGGGAAAGCAGGTTCTGAAGAGGCCGCCCTTCTCTATTCTCCCCTAATCTTCCCGCCACCTCGCTTCAGGCATTGAAAATTCATGCTCAAAAACCTGCTGCTTTCCAGGCAATTCCCATCTGCAAAACTCTGTTAAACATATAAGCTACAACTATGTGCAAACAACTCGGCTCTCTCTACAGTCACATTATTGCTCTTCCAGCAGCCACTTCTAGGCAGGCAGTTTTGATCCGAAATGTTTGTCAAGCAACTTAATACCCAACCTTGTGCATACAGTACTTCTGGAAGATATTTGCAACTGGAAATTGTCTAGAATTCAAGGGAATAGAAATGGACTTTTGCTGTGATTGAATTCATTAGAAGCACATTCTCTGAGTTTTTTTTTAAATTTCCTCTAACTCTCGACTTTCAAAAGTTATTTCCTTGAGCTGCTCCATCATGGAATGGCTGGAACTTTTTTTCTCTTTGTTTTTTTAATCCAAAGTGCTATCTTTTCGTGAAATAAATGAGACAAAAAGATGCAGAGCAATTGACAAATGAAAGAGCCTTGTTCAACAAGCTTCTCACTGATTGTAGCAGCATTTCCTAGGATCGAGGATGGGGATCTGAATCTTGTAGGACTGGGGGGACCCTGACCCTGAGGCCTCTCCCTCTCCAGGAATCTTTCAACAGATGTTTTCGTATTGCAGACCCAAAATGCACATACCCACCGGAGCACTGCCCATTGATCAACACAAAAGCTCAGTGACTGGTTCCTCAAGAGCATGCTCTTTTTTTTTTTTTATCCTTCTGATGAAAGACCTCACAGTCAATACAAATAAAAATGGGAAAAGCAAAAACTCACCAGAGAGAAGAGAGCCACATTCAGCCCTAAGTGTTCATATCTCGCAGCAAGAAAATAAGCCAAGTTAGTAAAGAGACTGGATAACCGGGCAGCACAAATCACTGATATTGTTTTCCTTGTGCCATGGAAGTGAGAAAAATGTTTCTTCATTGCTTCTAAGTGAAGGAAATGGGTTATTGTTCAATAAGCTTTGCTGTAACTTTCTTCTCGTTAGATTTGTCCCATCTTGGTAAACCCTTGGAAGGCTCGGCAGCTCCCAGAGTTCTAACGACCGCTGCCCCACTATTTCTCAGTAGCTGGTTACGCAGTGGGTGGATTGCATACACACTTCCCTTGCTCACTCTCACTCCTGCAGGAAGAGGAAATGGTGCCCGGAGGAAGTGAGACGGAAGGCTGTTAGCCAATATGCAGAAGAGGAAGATGGCAAGCTAAGCTGAACTGATTTGCCAGTGAGACTTGGATTCCAGGAATCCACACTCCTCTTGGTTAACCAGGATCCTACTGCACTTCCTGTTTTCTCCACGTCTATGAAACCGACAAGCCAATAGACAGTTGGTTAGGAACCAAGGGTGCAAATCAGAATTTCCTGAGCAGCTCTTTGAAAACAAAAACATCCAGATCAGTATTGTATGCACAAAAACTTCCAGAAGTACTGTGTGCACAAGGTTGGATTCAGTAGTAACAACTGTAAAGACAGTGGGAGTTTATACTTACATAGCTTACGTAGAAACTATTCTAAATTCATATAAATTACCTCATGTAATCTTCATAACAGCCCTAGGTGATAGGTTCTGTTATGATCCCATTTTACAAATGAAGAAATGGATGCACATAGAATTTAAGAAATCTTCCCGGGGTCACACAGCTCGTTAGTGTTGGAGGCGGGCCTCAAACTCATGAATGTTTCCAAACTCTGCGTTCTCTACCGCTAGGGCTTGATCACTAAAATATCTCCTGAAATGCATACCTGGCTGAGAGCTACCATACTCTATTTTTAAATATTCTCATAATCTCAAGATGCATGTGTGGCCCAAATAGGAGGCATCCACCGCAGCCTCCCACAAACACCAGTTGCAGACTGGATTAGCTGTGTTTGGATTTTCTTGTGAATGCACATCGGTTTGTCAATAACAGCGAGGAGGCCCACCTCAGACAGGGGCAGGGAATTCAACAAAACTCGATGAGCAACTGCCAGTGGCATTATAAGCCCTGCTAGTTAACATGGAGGATACAGGCTGAATAAAATACAGTCTCTGCTCACAGTGTGAAGGGGAGAGACACACCCCCAAATAGTCCCAATGTTATCAATAACATGTTGAAGGTTATGGACACATAGAGTAAGATCACAGTTGATTCTGCCGGGTGACAGCTCTCCAGCTGGCCACTGAGGGATGAGCCCCAGGACTTGTGGGTGAAGCCGGAAGGGCATCCCTAAGAGCAGAGAGTGTTCATGTACTAGGAAGCATTTTCGTGCTGCTGCAGCTGAGGGTATAAAAAGATGTCATTCAACAAGTTGTCACTGAACCGACCTTTGAAGGATCTGGAACAAGTGCACCAGTTTCCAAGATATCCCACAACTCAGGGAGCGACAGTGGGCGTCTCCAAAGGATGTGTGGCACTGGGGCCATGGAAAGAGCACAGCAGAACTACTAGACATGGAGATACTCTGGATAGCTCTGATACAGAAATGACCCCAAGAGGGTGAGGCCTGAGCTCCTTGAGCCTTTCAGCATCCCCAGCCCCAGCAGAAGACCTTCTGGTTTCCCTCCCTCTGGGATGGCTGTAGCCCAATCTCATTTAGAGGAGGTGAGGAGCTCTTGGAGCAGCTCATCTCAAGGCTGAAAAGTGACGTCCATTCCCTGAGATCTCATTGCACTTCACTCCACGGGGTGAGACGGAAGGCTGTTAGGCGTCACTCCACACCTCTGCAAACCTCCTCTTTCACTCATTTCCGGTCTGTCACACCAGACAAGGGTAGGTTCTGTGGGATCCTCTCTGGGCTTTGCACGCTGTGTATGATAGGTGCCGGGGACAAGGATTATAATGTCAGGGAAACTAAAAATGGCCTTAGCAAAAGTACACAACATAACCTCTCCCTGATCCTCAGGTTGGTAATAGAGGGGAGAAGGTGCATTAGGGATATTTCCACTCAACTTGCTCTAAACAGCTCCAGTATTAATGGAAATTTTAATGAAAAACTAAGCCTTGATTAGGTTGCCATGCAGAATTCCCACATAGGCAGAGTCTGGTTAATTTCCCTTGTGCCAGGGGCAGAGTCTCCAATACACACACAGACACACGCACATACATACACACACAAATCTCTCAGCAAATTCCCTCCAATCTCCAGGCCAGTGACCCCCGTGTTTTCTTCTGCCAGCCTGCTCCAGAGTTTTATACAGGGCCGGGGAGGCTCTCCTATGTTTATAATCAGAGCAGGCTCAGAGGTTAGGAACTGCCAGAGAGCTCCAAAGGGAGGGTCCAAGTTCTCTCAGCCTCCTCCAGCTGCTCAGAAGGAATCTGCAACTGGCTACAGGGAGCGATACATTCAGAAGTGGAAATGCAAGAGGCTAGGTGCTGCACCTCTCCCATGCTGGGAAGCCTCTGCTCCCCACTCCCCTGGGAACCAGCTAATTGTGCAGCTTCCAAAAAAGAACACAGAGGCATCCACTCCCCCGAGAGGTTTTAATTACGACAAGCAACTCCGTCTATCCCTGTGTAGTAGAAACCAGCACCTCCCTAGGGAGAACCAGAAGTTGTAGGAGAGAAGCAGTCAATGGCTTTGTCTTGTTCAAGCCAGCGGAGAGAAGGAAACCTCCCCCGCAGCACCCTCCCCACTCCGGGCCCCATCCACACAGGTGAACTCACTGGCACTCTTGCCAATGCTCCTTCCTGGGCCAAGCCTGCTCATTCAAGCCTCTCTGCCGAGGAGAGGTCGCAAAGGGAGAGCAGATCCCTGGCTCCTGTTCTGAGTAGAAATAAATGAGCAAGGAGAGAGATGAAACAAAGAAAGAAGAAAGAACCAGAACAAGTCACCTGCTCCACTCTAGACAGCTAAAGCCCCTCCTGCCGAGAACCCACGTGAAGCAGAGGCGATGCATGGGGTCTCCATCTTCCTGCCCTTAGGATGCTTCCCCTTACGTCACATGGTCCGCTTTGCCTTAATTTCCAACATCACCTTTCTCCAGGGGCCTGCCCCATCTTCTGGGTTCTTGGATGGTCAAGAAGTCACTTTCAGTTGGTAGGGTAATGGGCTCTTGCTCAGAGCCATACATTTTTTTGTTGTATGAGTCCCTGATGCTACTGTCCCCCAGTTGCCTGACTCCTCTGTGATCGGCACGGAAGCACTTCAGTCACTACGAGGTGATAACACTTTCCAGCTTTCACCTTTCAGACGCTGGTTGCAAAAAAACTCTTCAGGGAAAGTCAACCTTCTTTCTCTCCTCTCAATAAGCTTTTGGCGCGCGCTCTCTCTCTGTTTCTCTCTTTCCCTCTTCCCTTCCCATCTACACCTCTGCCCCACGCCCCCGCTGCCATTTATTTCCTGGCATCCTATAAAGATGAAGAGTGTGATTTCAAAGGCTGGGTTTGATCCTCAGCTTTGTGAAGTGAGCCAGGCCCTCCCAGCTCACTCATATCACAGTAGAGCCTCTGGCTCAAACTTTCTCACCCTGTTTGCACTTAGAATCTTCTAGGTACTTTTTTAAAATTACCCGCACTGGGGGCCCAATTCAGACCAATTAAATCAGAATCATTGGAGGTAGAGCCTGGGTATCTGTATTTTTTATGCTCCCGCAGATGATCCTGTGTAGCCAATGGCAAAAACCACTATGTCTGGACCCATATTCAAGGCTTTCGACAGACAGCTACCTGCCCTCAGAATCCTCTGCGGTGATATTCCCAGCTCACATCCTCGGTTCTGATAGGGGGTGGGGCTCGGTGGTGACCTGGAAGAAACAGAGTCAGCAGAGCCTCGGGCTACCAGGGGACCTACTGAAAACCCTGTGGGTCCAGAGTAACCCCAGACATAAGCTTTCTGACCCTCCTGAGTAATATATCACCTCCTTCAAATACCTGTCAGCCCAGGCGGTTCATTTCTCATTATTATTTGGGACAGAACACAGAATTGTAAAAGTTATAGGGGACTTCTCTTATTCCTCTCCCAAAAAGCAGCTCAGGAGCCTGTCTGACAATAGTATCTGTTCTCTTTGTGATAAACAGCATACAACCAAACAATACTTATCAGAAACCCACAGGAGGCATGACCCACTGCTAGTTGCTATTTATTCTAAGAGACAGCGTCTGTGCCATTTGGGAGTTTATGTCATAAGAAAAATGACACCAACCAAAACACAGTTACCCAGAAGGCAGTTACAACTTTGTGCTTTTTTCTTTTTTCTTTTCTTAGTATGTTTTGGTTTTGAGATCTACTTGGGGTATTTCACCAAGGTATTAAATGACAGAAGAGTGTGTGTATGGCACATAAACACTGGTGGTTTCTTTAGAGTCTGGGTTTCTCTAGAGGATTAATCCTTCCATGCCTTTTGTCTGGTCTCAGATGATCTCCCCACGGGCCTCTATCTCATCCTTGCTATGCAAAAGTCAAAGCAAAACAGGGTTGTTTGCCAAACTCCCATCCCCTGTAGGTTCCTGGATGGTGTTAATACACAGCCCAGGGAAAACCATATTGCTTTTTCTATTGGTTCTTGGAATGGCTTCATCCTTTACTAACCAAGCCTCATCTTTCTCAGAGTCAGTGCATGTCCTAGCTGTGGGACAGGTTCATGGTTTACTGCCTTGGCAATCAATGTAACATGCTGAACAAGATTGCTTTCTCTGGCCTGGTAATGGTCAGGTCATCCTTAAAAGTTTGCTCCTCCTCCAATGGGCATCAACCTGATGTTTCTAGCCGTTTACTTGGCACTCTCGAGGAACTTTTATCATCCAGGCAATGGGTTCCCTTCTTGGAAACAGTCCAAGACACACAGTCAGTTCTCAATTAGCCATGCTAATGGAGATGAGCAGTGGTGCAGATAATCCAAAATAGCAGATTATCTGGAAATCACTTTTATTGGCTTTGGAATAAATGTAGTGATGCAGTACATATAAGTGTGTATGCATGAGTGTGTGTTCCAGCAGTATCACGTTTTCTGTGGATTGTCTGTATTATATGCACCAGAGTTTGCATTCTGTGAGGTGACATCATTGGAAAGTGGGAATTAACATCCCAACTGCATCATAAGTAATGGAGGGAAGCCAACATAGAGTTAGAAATGGGGCCTGAGGTATTTACAGAGGCAATGAAGATGGCTATGGACCTCTGTTTCAGCAGTGTTGTGGGCACCCTTCCCACCAGGGTTTCCACTTGGCCATGCATGCTCCCTGGGGCATGGCTAGTGCCCATGATCTGCCCCATATCCTGGCAGGGCTGTCAGGAGGACCGCCAAGCCACAATCTCTTTCGAGGCTGCAGAGTTGCCCCTGCTTGTTGGCCACACTCAATTTGTATTGCCTCCCCCTCCCCCACCTTTAACACCAGAAGATGTGGTGAGATGTGGAAGCTGCTCCTGCAGAGCAAGCACCTCACAACCTCAAGACTTTCTTGGAAATTGATTGCAAGCTCTTGAGGGTGGCCTTGAAAGGAGACACTTGGTGGGAAGTGGTTCTCAAACTTTATTGAACATAAGACTCATCCAAGGAGCTTGTTTTAGTTGGGAATACCTGGGCCCTACTCACAGACATTCTAGTTCAAATGTCCGGGGTAAGTCCTCTGATTCACATTGTTGTCAAGTGTGCCACCCTTTGGGAGATATCCTTTGAGAACCTATGTTTAGAGAACCGTTCTGACTGCTTCTGATCTGATGTTAGGCAGTGGCTTAAGTGGAGATGAACACTGGCCTTTTCAGGGCCTTTCCACAAACTACTGTGTTTGGGTTCAAGTCTAATTTATGATGGGCCAGTAGGGGCTGTAGATGTGGGAGTGGGAAGCCTTCACCAGGTGAGCTTGGCAAAGTGTACAGACACTTGGGCCAGGGTAACTTCTTCCCAGCCTGACCATGTCCAGAAGTACATGGCCAACCCCTAAGTCACAGAGCTTTCTTAGATGATGCAATAATAATAATAGCTACTGTTTATTGAGCACTTACTAGGTGGCCAGCATTGTTGTAAGTGTTCCACACGAAATTTTCTGATTGAATTCTCTTAATCCTATGAGGTGTTGTTCTCATTTTGGGAGGCCCTGTGGAGAAGCTATCTCAGCCTTTGTAGAGCCAATTTTAAAATAAGAGGAAAAAAATAAACAAACCCAGCATGTTCAAGATTCTTGAAGAAAAGACAGCATGTAAATCAACTAATTATTATTAACATTCATGACTATATCCTTGCAGGCGAAAGGAAAAAAGTATGATTTTCTATAGTTTTCGAAGAGGTGGTTCAGACTAGAGCAATTAGTTAACTAATTGACAGGTTGAAGTGGTTTTCTGTGATCCTCTTGATTTTTGCCCACAGGCCTATTCCCCTTGTGAAATATAAGGGTAGGTCAACCCAACAGCTGTGCCCAGCTGCCTAAAATGAGATTGTCACTCCAGACAATTTCTCACACCCCAAAGATCAGAGTGGACAAAGTACAATAAGGCCAGTTGTTTATGTGATCATCCATTTTTTTTTTTAATAAGCAGTAGGATTCATGGTCACGTAAAGGATCCTACTCCTGGTAGATTAACCAAATGTTGTCAGTCTTCAGGCCGAATCAGGCAGCGTCTAGTGGAGGAGCAGCAAGTAGAATAGAGCCTAGAGACAACAAGAAGAGAAAGCTGTTGACTGTGAAGCCCTAAAGACAAAGAAAAGATCTTAATGAGATGCAAATCCCATTCAGGAAATCTCCCCAAGTCAGTAATTGAAGTACATCCGGGAATGTAGGTCTGGCAAGGTATAAGAGATCAATAGGTTAAATACTTTATGTTGTTTAATCAGATACTTAACACAGTTCAAATATTACCTTATTGAGGTTATTAGGCTAAATGAGGGCACTGTGGTGGTGAGCATTCATTACTGAGATGCCAATGGATCATGCAAATAGCGAGGTACAATCCTGAGTCACTTCCAGCCCCAAGATGAGGAACAAGGAGGCCAGAAAGCCTGCATAGGATAATAGTGGTTTCTGTGCTCTTCTTTAGGAGTAGCTTAGGAAGTTGGGGTTATGAGTTTCCCCCAGAGAATTAAGGTACCAAGTCCTGAAATGTATAAAAATAATGATCTCCTTGAAGCTGGGTATACCTACTGATGTGCAAAAGTGAAGGAGGGAGCCACATTATTCAGGACCAAGAAAAGTTCCCTCATTCTTGTAAGACAGCGCCTTCTTACTCTGTTATTTCCATAACAGACATGGCTGCATTGGGGGATTAAAGCAGCAAATCTTAAAAATACTTACTGAGAAGAGACCCATGGCCAAAGGAGCCTACTAGACTCCTGCTGAACCGAGAGAGCTGTGACTGAGCCACAAAGGGACTGGTGACCCTTGGGCTTTGGCAATGCCCATCTTCTCCGCTAAACCAGTGGGTATCCAGGGGGAGATCTTTGTGGCTTGATCATTAATTATGCTCTGCCAATTTTGCTGGCCTCGATCTGGTCAAACGATTTCCTTGTCTTTGCCAGTAGATAGAAGTAAAGCCAGATAGGAGTTTTGCTGAAAACTAAGAGGAAGCAAAAGGGGAAAATGCAATAAACTTACAAAAGTATCACCAAGACAGGTTGCTGCATTAACACAAAGATGCACAGCTCCACCTCACCCCACCTGCAGAAATCCCAACTGACCCTCACTCCTCTCCAGAGCCCACTTAGAGTGCTTTCTGGGGTGGAGACAGACTCTCTCTGTATTATTGCCCCCATCTCCTTATTCCACCTCATCCCCAGCCCATCTGCAGGCCCTGGGTTTCCACAATTCTTGACCCCACTCTGGGTGAGAATAGGGAAAAGGCTCAGCTCCTTCTCTTCCAAAAAAGCACATCTTTGGGCATCAGTGCCACCAGCAATTACCTGGCAAACCTGTGTCCTGCCCCACCTGGAGGCATCTGATCCATTTCTCTCTGTGTTGGTGTGCTTGGTTCACTAAAACATGCTAACTAGCTGGGTGTTAGGCTGAGCTCTACTTTTTTTTGGAAATAATCCACCAGCAATTTTCTGACTGGGGTTCCCAAAAGGTCCAGACTGCCTCTACAGACAATCAGTGGGGAGGCTGAGCAGGCAGTGCACAGGACCTAGCCACTGCCAGCCACCAACTGCCTCATACCGCACTGTACCAATTTTATATGTTGAGATTCTGTGTAAAATCTCATCAGAAAAATAATCTACTACTTGAGATAAAAAGGTTTGAAGTCATTGTTCAAGTTTTTCTAAAGACTTCAGTGATAGTATCTTTTATTGTTTCCTCCCAAAAACATAATAAAATGATAATAATTGTTGAAGGTTTATTGTAGGCCAAGAGTTTCAATACATTGTCTTATTAAAACCTTTTTTGCAAATGAAGACACTTTATTCTACAAATGAAGAAGCACAGAGACTATGGTTAAACTACTGGCCCTCAATATCACAGATACAAATGGAAGGAGCAACAGGCCTCTTTCTGACGTCAGAGTCCAAACTGCATAGTCTTGCCTGACCCCACCCACATTCAAACCCTGCTCCCGTGAGACACCTGCTGTGTTTCCACTTCCAGAGATGTCTCCAGATTTTGACTCCTTGGCAGAACATAAATAATGGACAGTTCCCCCAGTCCAGTGAACTCACATTCTCATTTCCACCCACTCTGGAGAGTTCTAATTAGCTTCTAACATCTCCTCTCAGCCCTTCCCCAGTCCCGCCCATCCTCAAGGGTCATGGTGTTTTATTAGGAAGACACCCTAGTCACCAACAATATCAGGAACAAAATAAGAGAAAGTTAATTTTGTCCTCAAAATTCAAACAAGGGCTAATGTCTGTTGTTGATGCTGCTGCTATTGTTTGCCCAATTTTAGTAGCGTGAGTGGGATTCCTATCATGTTATTGCCACACAGAGACCTGAGGCCAGACATGCCTAAGAAGACCAAGCCACCAGGACTCCCCACCCCACCCCCCATTCTGCAGGCCACTGACATGTCTGGGGCACAACCTTCATGGAACTCTCCAGGGTAGACCAGCACACCCTGCTCCTGAGACCACGATAGTGCTGGGAAAATTGCAGAGCCACTCTCTTCTCAGGGTGGCTTCTGGTCCCCAGAGTGATAACACACTAGCTTCTTTCCCTGGGTAGGGAGTGAAACAACTTGGGAGGAGGGAAAGTGTTTGAGTTGACAAGTGACGTGATTTTTTAACCTTCCAAATGCAGTTGTTTGTGGGGGTAGTGCAAGGGTGAAGGAGAAAAGAGGCAGGCATGAAGGCTTCAGCAAGTCAGACTTTTCAGGGGAACAAAGAAGGCATTTGTCAGAGCAGAGAGCTGTGTAAACCCACCGAGAATTCAGGCAGTTAGCACCTTGGCGGGCCCCTGCCTTTGCAAGCTGTGACCTAATTTTGAGAGATGCTGCTCATATTGTTTTCCAGATAAAAGCAAGCAACAGCGAAAGCTCTTCTGGATGAGGCTTTGACATCAGGAAAAATCATCCTGACTCAAGTGACTAATTCCCCTCTTAGCCCTCCTCCCGTACCCCAACCCTGCATCCTTCCCTCTCCCTTTCATTTTCCCGATCTTTGGCAGAACCGCCAGATCCCAAGCCATCAACACAAAGGGACGGACAGATGTGCACCATCACCACGTGTCTGCTGTGGGTGAGACCCATGGTTGGCACAATCTTGGCCAGGGGGTGAGCTGGGAATGTCTTTCAGGGCCTTCCCCCATCCCTTAAAATCCAACCATTTAGCTGCCTTTTTCAAAAGGCCAGGAAGGGTTACCTCTGGAGTAAATGAATGGCCTTCTGCAAACTCCTGTCCTTTTACATAAATAGGTCAGTAATAATATGTAGGGAGGGGAGGCAAAAGCTCTGGAGAAGCAAATCCTTAAAACACTCAAGATTTGAAATAAAATCGAAAGCACTGAAGCAGAGTGGAAGACAAAGGGAAGAGAGATTCTCCTGAAGTTCAAGAGTCAAGAGTCTGTACTTCTAAGGGGTACTTCCCACGATGCCAGGCTCTGTGGCTGTCCAGTTGGAGGGACATGGTGCAAGCTAAACACCCCCTCCAGACAGAAGTGGAAGGGGGAGAGGGGTCATCGTGTGCTTATTTGGGGCAAGAGAAGGGCATCCCTCCAAAGCAATGGAGCCTCCTAGATTATATAAGCTCCTCTTCATCTTTAAGTTACCATAGATAGTCTCCTCTCAGTGGAAATTCCTTTCTCAGAGGTCTTCCCAGAAAGACCAATCCTCTAGCCATCTTGAACATTTTAGAGGCAACTATGCAGAGGTTGGAAAAAACGACACGTCACTCACTTAAAATTCCTTTCAGTTTACATATTCTGGATTCATCTACCTGGGACTGATTCTTCCTCCTAGCTCTGAAGTGGTAAAAATCTTGGAGGCTAAGGAGAAAACATCCTTTGTCAGCTTTTAGTAAAACACTCAGTGTCCCCAGTAGAAAAGGTGCCCCACCCCCCACCCTCTCGAGGTGTCCTAACCACAAGCCTCACTCATCAGCCTAATGAAACTGAATGCAGAGATCTGAAGACAAAGAGACTCTCAGAGGAAAAATTAATAGGTCCTGGTTCCCCGGGAACCAGAGGCCCATGATAGGAAGATGCAAGGACATTAAACTCTAGAATGGGGGGTTGTGGCCTCCCTGTGACTGAGGTTGAGATATGTGTGGGGCTTTGGGCCCGGTGTGGCAGGTTCCCCTATGGGGAGACATGAGATCTCCCCCTGGATCCGCATATAGGCACTTAAAAGATATCTCTTCAACTACACTTTTAGGTATGACTGATTATGGTTATAGTGGAACAAAGGTGTCATTTTCCATTGGATAGCCCAAGAGATGAGGGAAGCGTCAAGGGCCTCCCTGCCCCCGACTCCTTCCATTTCCAGGTCTCATCATGCACCCCAGCCACCGCCCCGTCGAGTCAGTGAACCTGCAGGATCGGGCCTTGGTCTTACCACATCTCGCCCAGCTTCTCCCACTAGTCAGATGGGCTCTGCTCATTGCCCTGGCTGGGACGGAGCTGGGCATCAGTGTCCAGTGATCTTGCAAAGAACTCCGGTGTGGCACTTGGAGACGCATGTGTATAAGATGCCTGCCTCTGGGGTTGCTTTCTGCTGGGCGCTATCCAGCCTTTGCATCACACTTGTCCCATGTCAAAGCAGTTTCGTATCCATTTCCCTCCTTAAATTTTATGGCACCCCTGTGAGCTGTCATTATCTCCATCTTCCAGGAAGAAAATGAAGCAGCAGAGAGCAACCCCCCCCCCACAGTCAAACACCTAGTCACCGACGGAGGCCAGGAGCTTGGTGTCCTGGCGGGGTGCAGTTGGGGCCACTTCTGCCACCCTGGCCCTGCCCACCCTTCCATGAGCACTCCACATCCCACGTGCTCTAAGAAGCCTTCCTGGATCAGGCCCCAGGGCTGTCTCCTCCGTTGGACCATAGAAAGCTCACTGCACTGCATCTCTCAGTTGCCTGGATATTCAATCACTCTCTTATTTACTTAACTTCTCAGGTGTGTACATATATTCTTTCCAAGAAAATTATAAACAAAGTGTCTGGCATGAGCTTTATTATACCTGCTCCCTTTCTCCCCTCCCCCAACGAAACCCAATTAAGAATGTAGGAGACATTTAACAAATACCGCTGTTGGATGCATGAATGAATGACTTTTTTAATCAAATATAAATTAAACTGGTGTCTCATCCAAAGCAGAACTTCTTTTGCCATTAACCTCCGTAGAGCTTTTTTCTAATGGCAGAAGGAGACCCGCGAGGTAGCTGGTCCTTCTGTTGCTGTTCCACAGAAGAGGACCCTGGGGAGGGAAATCTAAAGGCCTCTGACCCGGTGGATTTCCCATGGAGTGAAAAATTGAGATTTCAATTTTTGAGAAATGTGCAATTGGAGAAAATTAAGATTTCGAAAAAGAGGAACTCTTCAAAGTTCGCCATTTGGAGTAGTAATAACAGGGGTCATCATGATGGGGTTATAGGAACAGCCAGGATGTTTGGGAGACATAGAGGAGGCTGTATTGCATAATGACTCCGTGCAGGGCTTCAGAATCAAGAGATCCCCAGAGTTCCAGCCCCACTGTGTCCTGATTGAATGGATGACTTTGGCCAAGTAAGTTACATGACCTCATGTCTGCACTCCCCTGACTTGTGAAGTAGGGGCAATGAGAGCATCCACACCATTGGGCGTCAGGGGGATGGAATGATACAATGCGTGTAAAGTGCCTAACACTGTGCCTGACATTTACATCGTGCCCAAGGTATGGTAGTAACTGTGAGACTACAGTCATAGATTCCTGTGGAAGTGTGATCCAGGCCCCTTCTCCTACCTTGGTTCCTCCTCATGCCCTAAGGAAAGAAGTTTACTGCCCATCAACCCACAGAGACTCCAGTCCTGGCTCATTGGCCAGAGGGTGTCCATTCCACATAAAGAACCAAAAGTCATCAAAAATGACTGAGGCCCCAATCTGAAGAAGCCCATCCTTCCATTCTGAGGAACTGAAATCCCAGCTTGCCAGTGACCCCCAGAAGCTTTGGTTCTTCTTACAGGAATTCTCCAGACAGATCAGACACCCTACCCTGTACACCCTCCTTCCTCCTGGCCCAGAGTTAATAAGGCCTTGCTATTGGAACAAGGTCGACTTTCCCTTTCTGCTTCACTCTCCCGATGGCACAATGACTTCCTCCACCTTCTTTGAAATATCTGAATTCAAAAACGTAAATTAGGGACTTCCCACGACTTTATGGAGGTGTCATGATTAGACCTATTATTACCACCCCAAATGGGGAAATTGAACATCTACTGCTTTATGAACCCTTTATCACAATTAACGCTGCCTCCAAAGCTTCCCATTTATTGGGTTCTCCGGTATAATCATTCCTTATATGTGTTTCAGGACCTTGTACAAGTACAAATAATTTAAACTAATTAGCTTATTATAAAAAAGGAATGAAAACAAATGGCACATGAATGAATTGTGAGGTTTCATATGGAATTAATATCTCCCTAATACCCACAAATTTGGTAAATTCATTATGCATCTATAATCAAACGTGATGAATCCCCTAGATAATTCAGAAGTAATTATGCATGAACCGCTGCCACTTATTTTAAAGTGCTACCAAAATAAGAGATTTATCCTCAAGATCCAGTTAGGCTCCAGGATGACTAGCACTAACCTGACATGTCCTGTCAGAATCAGCCATTAGAAATCACACTGCCTTTGCATCCCCCTGATACCTCCCCTTACATCTGTAAAAAGCAGCACAAGCCTGAGAAATATTCCCTGCTTGAAACATGGAGTTGAGCTTTCCCGGGGATTTGTTTGTGAAATTTGGGGAGGGACAGAGAGGGATCCCCAGTTGGAACAGCCACCAAGGCCCAGGGAAGCCTTGCCCAACATACATGGTCACCAATTCCCAAGAGCCAGCCTTGGTCTGGCGGGGGTGGGGGGTGGCACGGAAGGGGTCCTGTGGCAAGGGACCATTTTGTCCTTGCAATGTGGATTCAAGCTCTTTTCCAGTAATACACACCTGTAGTAAAATCAGGGCCATGATTTTAGCAAGCTCATTCAACCAAGCAAAGTGAAATTTCCTCCCCTCTGAGCTACCGTAGTTTCTTATTTCTAGCCCTCTGAAAATATAACTCATTATTTATTTTCAGATACGGCTTCTTGTTTGATCAGATATTTCTTCAAGACTATGACAGTGCTATTTATTACATATATTTATTATATATATCTATACATAACAAATATTTATTAAATATTTGTGTGTCAGGCACTGATACATCAGTAAATAAAACAGACAAGTATCTGAGTCTTCGTGGAGTTGACATTCTAGTGGGGGAGGAAACTGGTAACAAATAAGTAAGATAAATAATATCTCAGATGGGAATAAGCACTGTAGAGAAAAATAAAGCAGGTAAAAGGATATGGGAACAGAGATGCAATGCAGGAGTGGGTTGCTAATTTTAAATAAGGTGGTCAGTTCCTGAGAAGCTGATGACTGAGCAATGCTCTGAGGAAGTGAGGAACTGAACCATGGGGATAACTAAGGGCAGCTTGTCTCAGACAGAGAGAACAGCAAGTGCAAAGGCCCTGAGGCAGGAGCATGCCTGCTATGTTTGAGGAACAACACAGAGGCCAGAGTGACCGGAGCAGAGGCACCAAAGGAAGAGTAGGGGATGAGGTTAAAGAGGAAACAAGACCATGTAGGGTAATGTAAATCATGAAAAGGGTTTTGGCTTTTACCCTGAGATGAGAAACCTCTGGATGCTTTTGAACAGAGAAATGACACAATCAGACTTAGTTTTAAAGCATCACTCAGACTGCTTTTTGGGGAAGAGAGTATCAGAAGGCAAAGGTAGAACCAGGAAGACCAGTTAGGAGGTTCTGGCAATAATTTAGGTGCAGGATCATCATAACTTGACCCAGTATGTAGCAGTGGGGCGTGAGAAAGATCAGATTCTGAGTTTACTTTGAAGGAAGAGCCAACAGGATTTGTTGACAGATTAGATTTTTTCTGTAAATGTTTCAGCTCCCGGAAGAGCCCCTTAAACCTAGAAGGTGCCTGGTAAATGTTTGCTGAATGAGTGGAATAAACATGTGCATAAATGAAGTATTCAAATAAGTTGGGCCTCACTTAGAGGGTTGGGGTTGAATTTGATTAGAGGAAAAAGAGCATGCCTCATACAACTCAGTCTCTCTCCAGGGGCTGAGTTTCCTTACTTAGTAGAAACTCATTAAATATTTGTTGAATAAGTGAATAAATGAGTTAATTAAAATAGGTGTGCAAGACCTGGGACTTTGTTCTAACTTCCAACTGAAACCCCAGCAGATAGGCCCTGGATCTGGGGGATTTTCTTTCTCTAGCCCCTGTTAGAGTTGCAGGGGTAAGTCTGGGTTCCATAATTACTGCGAAATGGTGCCGAGGCTGGGTCCCCATTAAACTTGCGCAGAAAAGTGTCTAAAATGATCATCTGGCCTCCTGTTTGTCAGTGGTGGGAAGATGAGAAATACTTTCTAAGTGCTTAAATGTCATCATCATTACTAAATTGCTGTAGGAATAAAAATTCAGTTTATACTATTGAGGATCATTAAACCCTCTTCTGAATCTGATGCCAAAATTGAAGTAATTGGCTCGTCGATGGTACAACATGGAATATAACTACAGCGGCTGGTGGGAAATGTGTTGTTTCAACACGAAGAATGGAACGGGAACTTGGGTAGGTAGATTGGTTTGGTTGGCAAGGTGTTGCTGTGTAGCAATCACAATTGAGAGCGTAGATCGTGATTAAAAATATTTGCAGCAAAATTTAGAGTTACAGGAAAATAAATGGATTTTGCAATTAAGCAAGAGTTTTAAGTCCATTGGATTTTTCAAGGAATGGCTAAATTCTGTTTGGGGAGGTCAACTGCAGATCAGACATACTGATACTTGGCACAAGGAAGGTCCTAAACAAGAACAAAATAAATAACGGAAATAATAGATGGAGCTACAGTCCAAGAACAAAGATGTGTTTTAAATGAAAATCATTACTCACAGATGCTGGAGCACAAACCCAGATGGATTCAGTGCTGACTCTAAGGTACGCGGGAGACCCACTGGGCGATCATATCGCTAACCTGCAGATGCTAATGCTGACCTGGGGAGGTGGGGGTGGGGGGTGGGTTAATTAGCTGCTGGTTGTAAAGCATTATTGCTTTGTTGAGTATTATTATTTTAATAAAAGAGGCTCATGAAAATGTCTCTGGTGGTAACTCATGAGGAATCATTTTGAGGACAAGAGTACTCATACATCATCCTGAGTGCCGCCTATGTATTTGAGTATCAACAAAAAATTTACTGTTTAAACATAAATCTCTGGAAGAAGTTGAAGTTAATTAAAAAGGTTTAACGGCATATGCATTAGTATTAGTCCTGGCCCTCTTTAGCATGGAAGGAAGGAAAGGAAATAAAACAAGGTATGTGAGGAAGCAGTCAATGTAGGCATTTAATTAAATGTGGTCCAAAGCGTAGGCAAAGATACCACCTTATCTGCCATTCAGTGCAAGGAAAGAGAATGGGAGGCAGGGAATGTTCCCTGAAGAGCTATTCGTGTTTTTAATTAACAAAGGCTCCGAGAGTCCTTCCTATATTCTTTTCTTTAGAAACCCAGAATTTCACCTTGTGCCATGATGCTTTCTGTTCAGATGTGGGAGGCCCCTGGCTAAGCACTGTAGTCCAGTTTAAGTGCATAGCCTCCGATTTGTGCCCAACAGTTACTCATCGATTGGTTCATCCCGCCACAAATATTTGCAAAGATCTTGCTCTGCAGGATGCGTGGAGCCCCATAGACTGAGGGGGGGTGCCCAGATGGTGGTCTCTGTCCTGCAATGGCTGACAGTAGAGCGAGAAAGACCGGCTTACCAGCCAGCCTCGCCACATGGCAAATCCTAAGAGACAGATATGTATTCAGGATCTGGGGATCGTAGATGAGCATTTTGGGGCCCATAAAAAACTAAATGCTTTGGGGCGCCTGGGTGGCTCAGCCGGTTAAGCATCTGTCTTTGGCTCAGGTTGTGATCTCGAGGTCCTGGGATCGAGCCCCGTGTCTGTCTCCCTGCTCAGCTGGGAGCCTGCTTCTCCCTCTCCCTCAGCCCCTCTCCCCCACCCCACCACCCACGCTTTCTCTTGCTCTCTCTCAAATAAATAAATAAAATCTTAAAAAAAAAAAAAAACTAAATTAAACTAAATGCTTCAGTTGGCCCAAGCCTGTAACCACAGGAAAACCAACCTGGGGGTATTTTGTTGCTTTTGACTTCTCGTAACATCTATGTGCATGCCTGCATCTTCTGGTCCCACTCTCATTCCTACTTCCTCCTCCATAACTCCCAGGCTGCACCCCTCCTATACAAGCTTCAGAATCTGCCTTGTTCCTTCCCCTTCTGTTCATTTGTTCTCTCTCCCACTGTTTATAGTGCTCTTCTCCCTTCAGTTCCTACGCCTCCCTCAAGAGTCACCCCAAGTCCACCTCTGCCATGATGTGTATCTTGACTCTCCTGGGCTAGAAGCTGCCTCATGAGATTTGGAATGTTTGCTGTTTGTCAAGTGGGTTGGTCAGACTCAAGCTATGTGTGGCCATTACCACACATTGTAGCACTTAACTTATTTCATGTTTTTATAGCCTAAATTGATTATTACTTGTTGCATAGATATCCTTTGACCCTTCAACTTTAGGCTTTAACTCTTTGAAGCATTTAGGAGGAAATCAATAAATTCATCCTGGATATGGTTTTCCCCAGAGCCACTTCAATTTAAGCTCTTTGCCTCAATAATTCCATCCATTGTACGATCTCTCCATCCTTCTTACCTCATGAACAGGTGCTCTGGACATGACTGCAACTTCCTCAAGGATGTGAGCATCAGTCTCTTAGCCCTCCCTTCTCTGTTGCCCCACCTCCTTCACCTTCAGTGACTTCCAATCCTCCCAAGCTCCTGATTCCTTTAGTTTCAAGCCTTCTTCACTCCAGTGACCTCTGTCTTTACCCCTTCTGCATCTTGAAATTCACAACTCAGAGCTACTAAACATTCAGATTTTCAGTTGTCAAAATCCCCCTCTATTCTCACCCATTTTCTCACTCCCTCTTGATCTGCTCTCTGGTTTTCCCTTGGCCTTCAGTCATTTTACCCACTTCCCTCCCTGGCTTTCCTCAGTCGAAGCCCAGAAGCAACACATTTTACCTGTACTGTGGTGAACCCTCTAGAATCCCTCATCTTTTTGTCCTACCCACTTGGCTTCCCAGTCCCCTATTCTCAGGATCCTCTGGATCCACTTCAAGTCAGCATGTTAGTCCCATAAACTGAGAGTTATTTTAGCCACTTTTCAATCACACCCTTCATCACCACTATGAGAATGGCTCCACATTCTTATCTCCGTTTGTAGACAATGGCCTGGCCTTCAGGCACTTCAGATAGATAGATGGATAGATAGATCGATCCAGCTATATACTGAACATCTGTACATGGGTTTCCTGCAAGATTCCTAACTCACCATCCAGAGCATAGCTGATCTTCATCCAAAAATTCTTGCTTTTTCTGTGTTCCATGAACTATAGTTGGCATCACGGTCTTCTAACTGATCTCTCCCTAAATGCTCAGCGTCAGCTTTGATTCTCTCTCTCCTTCATTCTCTGCATCCCATTGGTCACCAGCCTCTGTTGATTCTGTTTCCCTTTCCTTCATTTTTACTATCTCTAGTTTTGTCAAGATCCTCATTTAAGCTCACTGAGATTATTGTTACCTCCAAACTCATTTCCCTGTCTCCAATTAATCTCTAGTACAATCCTACTCTTTAATTGCCACTTGGAACTTCCTAAAACATGGCCATTCCTTTCACTAATGATTCATTGTCACCCGAGGATCAAGCACATACTCTCTAGCATAGCAATCAAGATTTGCCCCAGTATAGCTTCCACCCATATCTTCAGTCTTATTTCCCACTTCTTGCCTCTCCAGGAAGTGAGACCTATGCTTTCCCACTTCAGTGCTCATGCTGTTCCCTCTGTCTGAAATAGCTTTCATCTACACCTGTCAGGATTTTCTTCACCCTTCAAGACCATCTCAAATATTGTCCCTCTCAACTGTGGACCTCTCTGCTATGTTTCCCTAACATTTCTTTATTTATAACTCATTTGTTCAATGAATAGTTACCAATTATCTACTATGTGTGAAGAAATTTAATACTTACTATTTTATTCAATCCTCACACTAACCCTTTGAGATAGGTATCATGAATGTTCTTATTATATAAGTAAGAAAACTGAAGTTAAGTGAATTTAAATTTCCTGCCCAATATCATAGAGTTTGTAAGTGGCAGAGCCAGTTTTGAAGACCTAATTCCTGTGCTCTTCACCTCAGCCCAGAACTACCCCTCCTTTAGTACAATCTGCCTTGTCTTGGATGGAAAGGAGGAAGGGAGGGAGGAAGGGAAGGAGAGAGTGAGGAACGAGGGAGGAAGGAAGGAGAGAGAGGAGGCAGGGAGGGAGGGATGCCCAAATGCCTTTTTACTCCTCTAGATTATAGGGTCTTTGAACTCAGAACGATACTTAGTTCACCTTTGAATTCTTCACTTAGAGCATGACACAGAGGAGATGCTTGATACCTAATAAATGATGGGTATACTGTTTAGAATTTTTCACATACAAAATCATAAGCCTGGAAGGGACATAAAGACACCATGTCATCCATCCCCTGCCTCAAAAAGACTGTAACTATGCTGCTCTCTAGTCCCATCCTACTGCCTTCTGTGTCATCACTCCCTAAAATTCCAATATGTCTGTAACCACTTTTCTTGTCAGGTGCTCTTGACTTTTCTGAGGCTTCTTATTTGCTTATGGCCTATTCCCAAATGTTAACTAGGAGATGGTGGTCACCCAAGGAAGTCAGACCTCTTCTTCTTAGACTGAGAGTTTGCTTGGAAAAGGCAGAGGAGAGAGAGGGAATAGAAAGAGGAGGGCAGAGTTCACATTCCGTGGGTTTAGCTCAAGCTGGGCCACATGGTGGGTGATCTGCTCTCACAGAGAGGCAATTTCATCCTCCCCCCTGTTCCCTGTTGGAGTCCTAAAGCAAACTCAGTGTTGTCTCCCAGGAACGCTTTTCCTGGATGGGCATAGCCACCGTATCTACAGGGAGGCTTGGCACAAACAGAGCCTCTTGCTGGTCTCAGAAGAGGGAACAGTGAGAACCGATCACCAACCCCAGGGAGATCGGCACGGGGAGGATTTTGAAGTTGGTACTAGAAAGCAAGGAAGTATCTGTCAAAATCTGTTCCTTGACGTGATAACAAGATTGCTGACACTCCTTCTGCTCCCATGGGTGAAGGAGATCTTCCCTTTCTAGAAGGGCCTTTGGCTGTCCATGAGTGGCCCAGCAGCTGCCCGTTGAGACCTGGGTTCTATCTGAAGCATCCAAGGACAGCCGCACATTTCAAGGGAGACTTCTCCCCACTGGACATCTACCTTTTGTGTGATGGAGAGAGAGCCCTTTCAGGGCTGCCACTCAGAACTGCAGAATTGACATTCTAGACCTAAAAAAGAGTAGAAGTTGGGGATATGCACATCCAAGCAAGGGTACTTGTGGGAAGTCCAGTGAGCATCACATGGTTATATATAGAATTGGACTTACTCTGAGTTCTAAAATATCCTGTAAATTAATATTTAAATGGCATCTACCATTTAAAAATGGTAAGCATTCTGGATATTGGGGGAGGAAGAGAGGGAAGGAGGGAAGGAAGAAGACAAAGAGAGACAGAGAGAAAGAGACCTTTGTTATATAAAAGGGAAATGGAGCTAGCTGCAAGGATGGAGTGGATCATCATGCAATCCCAATCTCCCCATAAGAAGCCAAGAGGTCCTTGTTGAGTATAATCTTGGTGAGATATATCCCACTGGCTGGAACTTTCTTGGCTTGCAGTCTAGATGGGAATAGCAATTTCCTACTTTCCTACTGTTACTAATATCAAAGGTATCCTTTAGCTCAGATTTTTGTGTCCAAAACTTGTAAAACTCCACATGAGACACTGAATCCTGTTCTGTTGAGAGTGGCAGAGAATAACTTTGTGGCCACTAAGAGGCTCCTCTGAGGCAAGTTCTGGAGTAGATGTCCTGCTCAATCCAGAACCATGAAGAGACTATAGCAGTCATCTGACAAGAATGATGGTAGCTTGGACCAGGTGGTAGTGAGTGAGTAGTGAGAGGTGATCTACGTATGTATTTTGAGACAACGGTCTATGTTGACAGATTGGACGTGGGTGTGAAAGAGAGGAGTCAAAGATTCCTCCAAGGTTTCTGGCCTGAAGGATAAAAACACCATCTAAAAGATGAGGAAGACTGTCAGAGGGGCAGGTCTGTGGGAGAAGATCAGTCCTCTTTGGGACATGTCAAATTTGAGATGCCCACTAGACATCCAAGTAGAGATGAGGAGTAAGCCATTAGATATGTGAGACAAGTTAAGGGAGTGGACCAGGCTGTGGATATAAATGTGAGAGACATCAGAGCAGATTTGGTGTTTAAAGCCATGAGACTAAGTACAGGCCAAGAGAAGAGATCCAAGGATGGAGCCTGGGGACTGTGCTGTGAAGGTCAAGGGGAAGAGAAGAAGCCAGCAAGGAAGAGAGTTCTGTGACCTAGGAAGAATGACCAGAGTGGGGAACTCAGAAATATTTTTTCATACTTGCCTCTCTCATGGGCACATAGTTAGGGATAGTCTTACATAAAAAGGTCCCCATGGTGCACCCTGGGATTCAGAAAGAGCTTATGTGAAATAGCACCATGAGAGGGTATACCTTTAAGACTAGGTTGAGTGGTTTAGACCAAGTGCTATGAGGTGTATTTATCTGACTTTTGGACTTTCTTAGCCATACTTTTCAGGTGCAGACAGCCCAGGAGGAAAAGCTGACTTAATTCAGAGGCCAAATTCTTCCCTCAGATCTATGCATGTAATATATGCAGGGAGCAGATTGGAATGCTTTTGATGTTGCTAATCTGAACTGACAGTCTGTTTGCTAGTTCCAGATGAGGACGACTCTCAATTTGTGTGTGTGTGTGTGTGTGTGTGTGTGTGTGTGTGTGTGTGTGTGTGT
>NW_027397081.1:22231112-22326155 GCF_003265705.2 Callorhinus ursinus | reverse complement strand
TGTGTGTGTGTGTGTGTGTGTGTGTGTGTGTGTGTGTGTGTGTGTGTAGTGTTCAGTTAGTCCTGTAAGCCTTCTTTCCCACACCAAAGTGGGACCCTAAGACCCCCATCTCTCCACTGTCCACGGCTATTCCTCAAAGGGGCCCAAGCCAGTCTCCACTGTACAAATGATAGGAGCACACAGGGACCACTCAGCAGCTTCCCTTCCCTCAGAAGGGAAGTGATGGTCTCAGAAAATGACAGAGATTCTATGCCTTATTTTTTTATCACAGTGCAGGGAAAAACAAAACAGTAATGGCTTGGGAAGGTGGGAGATTAATTGTCTTCTCTGGGCACATTCATTTCATATTCATTGTCACAGTACTGATCGTAATGAACTTATTTAGTATTCATGCAGATGTCACATCAAGTTCCTCCATAGATGTTTTACTGTAATTTAGCATAAGTTAATGGATATCTATATTAAAGTGTTCCCAATTAAACAAGCAGCCTTTCTATTCTACAGGCCAGATTGGATTGGATGGCCATGAAGTGTAAGCAAACTAAGCCTTCTCAGATCCCATCCTCAGAGGTCAAACCTGAAATGAGTTTAGCTCCTTCTTGTGTCTATTCCACAAGAATCCTAGTGGCTCAAAAATAACTTTGTAATTGACTGATCCAGACAGATGAGTTGGAAAGTGGGTGATTGATGGGCCCAATATATTTGAACAAAATCAACACTGGGGAGAATACTAATTGCACAAGGCAAGCCAGCCAGCACAGCGGACATGAGAATAGAGTCGGGATTAGCTGATCACATCTCCAGCTTGCAGAACCCTGAGACTTGGATGCAATTGGTGGTTGTTTAGCATCTGCCTCCTGAACTCTCCTGGATTAGAAGCTGCCACGTTGGAAATGGTTTATTGAGCTCAGTGGAGGTTACTTTTCAAGGCTTAAGGGATTGGGCTCCATTAAAAAAAAAATACAAACAACTTTTAAATTAGGTTTGGTCAAGCAAAGGAATTATTTTTCCTTCATGCTTACCCAGAAGTGGAAAAAGAAAGGACCAAAAATTTCAAACAGAAATACAAACAGCTACCTAGACTTTCATTGGAGATAGAACTGATTCAGTCAATACATAAGGTTTCTCTTTTTTAAATGTTATCAAAAGGTCAGAGCCAGTGGCCTTTGAAGGCAAATCTCATCTGACAGAGGTGGCCCTCCAGAGCTTTAGTCTCCAGATCCATTAGCACTGAAGTGTTGCATTTGACTGGGCTTCAGGATGATTGGGGGCTGGCCAAGCCACAAAGAAACTGCAGATTTGAACAACACAGCCCAGGACTGAGAGACACCAGCAGGACAAATGGAGATTCCTCTCATATTACTTGAGAATCTTAATTCCTCCAACAACAACAAAAAAAAAAAATCGTTAAACTGTATTGTCCCGGGCCTTAGGGATACCATAGTGAGCAAAACAGAGCTTATATATTCTAGAAAAGGAGATGAGTAATAAATCAATATCCAAACATTGTGCCTTCTGTCACTGGGGCCATGGGAGACTGGATGATGCTTCAGGCTCCACCCAGCTCTTGTACAGCAGTTCCCCCCTGACACACACCAGCAGCCTTCTCACCAAGGTTCCTACACTGAGTGAACTTCAAGCCCTCAGCCTGGGCTTCCTCTCACCACAGCTGATCCATGACCACAACTGGCTACCAAATGACTGCCGTGTTGAGGAACTATAGGAAAAGTGAGGGAAAAATAAAGAGGAGGGACTTATCCACAGAATGGATATTCTCTCCAGGTCATCTAAAGCAAAATGGCTTCCCCTCATCTGAGTATGTCCAACCTTTTGCTAACATTGCCCTATATCCATACAGTAATCATTTGTCTTGTGTAGACTCTGTGAGCCTAGGTCAGACCCACTGTAGAATACAGAACAGCTCTCCTAGTCTTAAGCTTAGTTGAAAAGGAGGGTTGGTGAAACATGAGAGTCTCTGGCTCTCCTGAGGAGATGGACTTTAGTCACAGGCAGAGGACAGATAAGGTTCTCCAACAGGAGGTGATGGAATGAAAGAGGAAAGCAGTGGAACTTTGGATTCTTCAAGAATAAGCAAGGTGTTTCTATTCCAATCTCTCTGGCATGTTTTAGGAAAATCTTATCAAGACAAAGTGATACTACCTCAATGTTCTGAGTTCTGTGACTCTGAGAAGTCAATGCTGAATTCCAAAGCAAAGTCAGTTGTCATTCCTGTTCTGATCTCCTCATTCCCAGTACATTACAATTCTCCCCACACACTGGAGCAGATATAGACTTTATAAAGATTCTGGACCTTGCTGATCCTGGTACCACACATGTGCTAGTGAACGGGGACTCTGCCAAACTAAATTCTCCTCATTCCTCAATTTTATTTCAAGTGTCCCCTTCCTCAGAGAAGCCATCCCTCTCTGCCCACTGATTCAGATGTCTCTCCTCATGCTCCCAGTACACTCATAACATGTGTCGCACTGTGCAGTGATCATCGATTTACTTGTCAGTCTTCCCAGCTACCATCTGTGTGTCCCCAAAGCCCAGGGCTAAACTTGGCAGATTGTAGACACTCTGTAAATATTTATTGAATATATGGATGGATGGATGGATGGATGGATGGATGGATGGATGGATGGACAGATGTTGGAGCCACTGATTATCAGTTTTTGCTAAGGAAAATCCTTCTCCGCTTTTTTATTCTTTTTTAAAAGACCCCATTCAGGGGTAGCCAGCCCGGGAGAGAGAAATAGGTCTCCATTCTCCAAGTAGGATTTTGTCAGCCCAGACACCACTAAGCCATATTTTTATCAGGATTTAGACATGATTCATTTTTTTCCTTTCTTCTAACGCTAAGAACTGAAATAAACCCATTGGTGGAATTTGCAAGAAGACAAGCTAGCTAAGTGTGCCTGCTGGATTCTGGGCAAACAAGTAGGCAGAGGCTTGGGCAAGAGGTTAGAGAAGAGAAGGGAGGAGGCTGACAGAGACTGACCCAGTGCGCTAAGCAGGAAACATGGCATCTGCAGTGGGAACATGAGGCCAAGGGCCAGAAGAGGCTAAGACAGTCTTAGCAAAGGCATTCAGAACATGCAAAAGAGAGGAGTGAGCAGAGGGTGGTTCAACATGATTCACTAATGCTGCTACTGCTAATTACTGAAATTTCCCAGTTACTCTGAAATCAGCCCATATGGAAATTAACACAGCACATCCATGAGGAAGCTCTGTTTTCCACTCCTAAAAATAGGTCCAGCTAAAAATCTTACTTTAGGCTGGATCTAGGTTTTCCAGAATATAATGAGGAGATGAGAGTGATCCTATAAGGGATGAAGAGGAGGGTCTGAGTCATCTTGAGGAAAGGCAAGCTCCCCACCCTGCCCTTTACCCCTCCCTTAAGCAGGCTTCTGGACAGGAGGAGTGAGAAGAGGAAGGAGGGAGGTAACCTAGTATTTACTAAGTACCTACCCTCCTAGTTCTTTCACATGTCATCTCTTTTTTCCCTCAGTAATGCAATGAGAAAGGTGTACATGTAGTGCACATTACTCTCAATGTACTGATGAGGACACAGACTCAATGACATTAAGCAACTTGCCTAAGGTGGCCAAGTAAGTCATTAAGCCACGATTTAAATCCAAGCCCAGGTTAGCTGGACTCCCACTGTGGTGTTATCCGCATACTCCCCCACTGCTGGAAGGCACAAAGAGCTCAGCCCATCAGGCCAAGACCATAACCAGCAGCAAAAAAAGGATCCCTGGCAGGTACTAAGACCAAAAGAGCACTTTTTTTTTAATTACATTTATTTTTTTAATTATTATGTTATGTTAATCACCATACATTACACATTAGTTTTTGATGTAGTGTTCCATGATTCCTTGTTTGCATATAACACCCAGTGCTCCACGCAGAACGTGCCCTCTTTAATACCCATCACCAGGCTAACCCATCCCCCCACCCCCCTCCCCTCCAGAACCCCCAGTTTGTTTCTCAGAGTCCATCGTCTCTCATGGTTCGTCTCCCCCTCCGACTCCCCCCCTTCATTCTTCCCCTCCTGCTATCTGCTTCTTTTTTTTTTCCTAACATATGTTGCATTATTTGTTTCAGAGGTACAGATCCGTGATTCAACAGTCTTGCACAATTCACAGCGCTCACCGTAGCACATACCCTCCCCAATGTCTATCACCCAGCCACCCCATCCCTCCTCCCACCCCCACTCCAGCAACCCCCAGTTTGTTTCCTGAGATTAAGAATTCCTCATATCAGTGAGGTCATATGATACATGTCTTTCCCAAGGGAGCACTTTTAAGAGAGTACTGGTAAGGGAACACTGGTAAGGGGTGTAGAAGCACAGCAGGCAGAAATTCTGGGTCCGGGATGGCAACACAAAAGACAAGAAACCAACAGAAGAACCAGAGGGCAGTGAGATCTGGGAGGCAGGCTGAGACACACTCAATAGTCTGCAGTGTGAGCCCAGTATTAAGGCAGAGCTTCCACACATCCCATGGCTTCAACCACCTTCTTGTTAGGGCCAATTCCAAGGTCTAGGCAGTACTGAGCCCTCAAGAGAACAAGTACGGTAAGAGAGAAAGAGACAACTCATTTATAGGACACACAGGTGCTGCTTACATGCCTTCTCATTTTAATCTTCCAACTCTTTGAAATGGGTATTTTTGGGGCACCTGGGTGGCTCAGTCGTTAAGTGTCTGCCTTTGGCTCAGGTCATGATCCCAGGGTCCTGGGATCAAGTCCCGCATCGGGCTCCCTGCTCGGCGGGAAGCCTGCTTCTCCCTCTCCCACTCCCCCTGCTTGTGTTCCCTCTCTCACTGTGTCTCTCTCTGTCAAATAAACAAATAAAATTTTTTAAGAAAGGGTATTTTCTCCCTATTCAACAAAGATAATTAGCTCAAGAATAACAATAATGATCCACATTTATTGAGTACTTAGTACATGCCATATCCTATGTATACCGGTATATCCCTATGTTATAACTCTATGGATATCTAAAGATAGTGCTATTCCCATTTTTACAAAAAATTTGGAGTTTTATGTGATTTTCCCAAGGTCATAAAAATAGTAAGAAGCAGAGCTGAAATTCCTATGTCTGCCACACGAGGGGGGCTGGCTTTTGAGAGCAGACTTTGACTCAGAGATACTTGAGTTTTATAGGAGATACATCACTTCCTAAAATGACCCCTCTCACTACCTGCAGGCCTGCTGGCCCTTCCTGTGACTTAAAAATATACAAGTTACTCCCCCAGAATTCTTCATTGTTTTCACATTCTTTATAGTTCTCACTGGAGATGAGAAGCAAAGGAGGACGTCTCATAGAAGGGCAGGACCTCTCTTTTCCACCTCATGCCTGGGCCACACTCTTCTCTTTACAAGGTGCTTTTTATACTCATTGGCTCTTCAGACTCTCACAACAACCTCCTGCGATGGATAGAGCAGGTATTTCTATCTACATTTTACAGGTGAGGAAGCTGAATCCCCAAGAGGCTTCACAACCTGACCAAATATCCAGTTGGTGTCAAAGCCATGTCTCAAAACCTAGGTCCGTCTGACTCCTGACCCGGAATCTCTACTCTCTGTGACCTGGCAGGGATGCCCATCCCGGGGGATACACAATGGCCAGCTGAGAAGGCATCCCAGACTTTAGTTTTCTCTACCCACCCTCCTCCCCCCAGGCTCTTCTCTTCCAACCATCTCCTGCACCAGACCTCCAGTCAGGGTTCAGCCCTCCAGCCCCAGTCTCCTATGGCCCTTGAAGCCACCCAACCCCCCAGTCCCTTTTTTAAAAAACATTTTACTTCTTTATTTCTTTATTTATTTAGGAGACAGAGCACGAGCAGTGGGGAGGAGCAGAGGGAGAGGGAGAAGCAAACACCCTGCTGAACAGGGAGCCTGACACAGGGCTTGATCCCAGGACCCTGAGATCATGACGTGAGCCAAAGGCAGATGCTTACCCAACTGAGCCACCCAGGTGCCCCCCCAATCCCTTTAAATGAAGAAGATTCTCTAACCCTAATGTAGTTCTCAAATCCAACCTCTATGGGAGAAGGGAGGGAAAAAACTGGAGATAGTGATTTGCTCTGGACTCTTAGATTGGGATATGCCCCTGTCTTTGAGATTTAGAACTTCTTTTAAGGTGAGGAAAAATGTTCTTTGTGCTCATCCTCAAATCTAGCATTACTTCTGATGTATTTCAGAACAAGTAGCCCAAAAGCTGGAAGTGTCCCCACTTCTTAACTAAGTATAGCAACTATAACTAGGGGCTGCATGAAGGACTATGCTGGCTTTATTCCCTGGGTGCACAGATCCCCTCCCCTTTGCTCCTCATAGAAAAATGAGCCCCTCTTGAGGACTAGAGAGGCAAGAGACATAATGGAAAGAACACTATCAAGGGCCACCATAACCAAGAGGGGCCAAACCTGTAGCCCAGGGCTGAGGGTGGCTTTTTTGGGAAATCTGGTTCTTTCTTGAACAGAGAGCAAGTGGTCCCAGCTGGCTGGAAATGTGTGAGTAGGGCTGAATAAGGGAAAACTTTGATCCTCCAACTTTGATTGGCAGGGTATACCTGGTATACCCAGGGCAAGGCTAACCAAAGATGCCTGGTTCCCTTTAGTACTTTTTTGAGAAGAAAGGCAAACATTAAACCCTTGGGAGCCAAGGTTCAAGCCTCATTTCCTACATGAAGTCCCCCAGCCTCTCTCATTCAAGTGGTCCTTCCTCTCAACTCCATAGAGTTGTTCTACCCTACCCATTTGACCCGCTCTCTGAGATGATCATCTGCTTCACCTTGATTAGAACCACAGTTGTCCCAGGCATAGGAGTGAGGCCAGATATTCATACAGAGAGGCCATCAACTATAGTACTGTGATGACTACAGGCTTTGGAGTAGAGACTCCTGGCTCTGTCCCTAGCCAGCTGTAAAACATGGAGGAAAAAAAAAAAAAGGCACCTTCCTCATTCCATTATTGTGGAGACTAAATGGAATAATTCATGTCAAGTGCTTATCACAGGTTCTGACCGACTCTGTTCAACTTGTTCATGCTCAACTTGTAGCTCTCACCACTCAGTAAGGGAAAGTAAGTCAGGTCCAATCCTGCCCTAGCAGTTGATAGAACAGTACAAGCAACACACACAGTCTGCAGGCAAATTGGCCTTCTACACTGGATCATTCCAGAAAAAGAGACTGTTTTCCCTTTGAATGTGAGCTTTGGAGGAAGCTCCAGTTCACTAAACCAGGCCTCCAGAGCAGGAGAGAAGGGTTCTCCTGTGACCAGGTCTCATTCACGTGGTGTAGATTGTAGGTGGAAGAAGGTTAGAAATGGTGTCTGAATAAGGACCTTGCAGCAGGAACATGACTGAACCACGTGAAACAAATTTCTATTGGATACATCCATCCTTTCTGTCCTTTCTATGTCTACACTATAGATAAGTTGTCAGCATCCTAGTTCTACCTAAATAAATATATTTGCTGGTACAAAAATATGTACTGATGGATGATTAAAAAGAAGACAAGATTCTGGCGCGGAGCGGAGCGGTGGCGGGCGCAGCTAGCGGGTCGGGCGCCGAGAGGGGTTGCAGCTCGGTTACCCCCCCATACCCCTCCCCCTCAGGCGCAAGCCCCACCCCTCCGCCGGCCAGGCCAACCGGCCGAACTATCCCCTGCGGCGGCGCGAGCCCGGGGTGGCCCCGGGCGCCCCCCCCAGCAGACCCCCCATCATGGGCAGCCAGAGCTCCAAGGCTCCCCGGGGCGACGTGACCTCCGAGGAGGCAGCAGGCGCTTCCCCTGCTAAGGCCAACGGACAGGTGAATGGCCACGTGAAAAGCAATGGAGACTTATCCCCCAAGGGTGAAGGGGAGTCGCCCCCCGTGAACGGAACAGAGGAGGCAGCCGGGGCCACTGGCGATGCCATCGAGCCAGCACCCCCTAGCCAGGGCGCTGAGGTCAAGGGGGATGCCCCCGCCAAGGAGACCCCCAAGAAGAAGAAGAAATTCTCTTTCAAGAAGCCTTTCAAATTGAGTGGTCTGTCCTTCAAGAGAAATCGGAAGGAGGGTGGGGGTGATTCGTCTGCCTCCTCACCCACAGAGGAAGAGCAGGAGCAGGGGGAGATCGGTGCCTGCGGCGAGGAAGGCACAGCCCAGGAAGGGAAGGCTGTTGCCACCCCCGAGAGCCAGGAGCCCCAGGCCAAGGGGGCAGAGGCTAGTGCTGCCTCCAAGGGAGGAGACACAGAAGAAGAGGCAGGGCCCCAGGCTGCAGAGCCATCCACTCCCTCGGGGCCAGAGAGTGGCCCTACACCTGCCAGCGAGCAGAATGAGTAGCTGGGTGGGGGCAGGTGGGTGATCTCTAAGCTGCAAAAACTGTGCTGTCCTTGTGAGGTCACTGCCTGGACCTGGTGCCCTGGCTGCCTTCCTGTGCCCAGAAAGGAAGGGGCTGTTGCCCCCTCCCAGCCACGCTCCCTCTCCTTTTCCCTCCTGTGGATTCTCCCATCATCCATCTGGCCTTCCTCTTAAGGCCGGTTGAAGATGGTCCCTTGCAGTTTCCCGAGTTAGGTTAGTGATGTGAAATGCTCCTGCCCCTGGCCCTACCTCTCCTGTCCCCACCCCTGCAGAAGGCAATTGCTGGTTTTCTTCCCCAATTCTTTTCCAAGTAGGTTTTGTTTACTCCCCCAAATCCCTGGAGCCAGATGTGGGGTGCCTACACTCCCAAACCCTGAGTGTCCAGCCTTCCCCCTCCTGTTGAGTTTTTAGTCTCTTGTGCTGTGCCTAGTGGCACCTGGGCTGGAGAGGACACTGCCCCTGTCTAGGTTTTTATAAATGTCTTATTCAAGTTCAAACCTCCAGCTTGTGAATCGACTGTGTCTCTTTTTTGACTTGGTAAGCAAGTATTAGGCTTCGGGATGGTGGGGGAGGTCTGTAATGTGAAACAACTTCTTGTTGTCTTTTTTCCCCCTCCCATTGTTGTAAATAACTTTTAATGGCCAAACCCCAGATTTGTACTTTTTTTTTTTTTCTAACTGCTAAAACCATTCTCTTCCACCTGGTTTTACTGTAACATTTGGAAAAGGAATAAATGTCATCCCTTTAAAAAAAAAAAAGAAAGAAGAAGACAAGATAGTGTCTAAACTGAAGTTTAACAGCTAAAGAGTGATTTAAACACACACACACACACACACACACACACACACACACACACACACACACACACACAATGTTTAGATCCCGGTAGCAGAGAGAAAGGACCAGTGAGGATTGGTAAGGGTATTCCTCACACCTCTAGCTGTATGCAGTTGAGGAGGCTGGGAGCTGTCCAAGGATCTAACAACATAGCCTGCATGGCCTGAGTGCCCAGAGCACCTGGGAGTAGAAATGAGGGGCTCAGATGAGTACCATGTTTTTCCAGAACTGGCAAGCTAGAGACAGAAGCTAGATTCAGAAGTATTGAAAAGGGATACAAAATAAGAAAACACAGATAATCCTACCTCCGGCAAGTTTTACAGACCCTGCCACAACCCTGCAACAACTGGCTCCCTGCTGGAGTGTGGGCCCAAGTCAGCTCACACTTGTTGTGAACAGCTAAGCTGTAACGCACTGCCCCTGAGTGGACATACAAGGGACTTGGGAGAAAGGGAAAGTGAGGAAGAAGTACATGTAAGTAGGCCTTACAAGATCTCCCACCAGTGTGACCAAGGGGCCTGGACATGGTGCTCCCTCGTGTCTCCTGGGACCCACTTCGTACATTACTTCCTCCACAACCCCACTTTGTAAGCAGAACAGAAAAGCAGCAGCACAAGGAAAGGGGCTGGGACTACGGAGCGGGTGAGCGAGAGAGAATACAGATAAGAAAGTAAACGCTCGGTGCTGGGAGTGGGGGGGGGGCCAGTAAGAAGGTAATCTGTGTTATTGCCAATGTGTCAGTCACAATTACTCACTAGCGAGAGAAGTAATAAAGTTACATTATTCACACATTACGTGGAACAAGCTATTCAATGCTGCCTTCCTCCCAGCCAAATATTGTGATAATTTTAGAGATCATAACTTAATTGAACAATGAATTAATAATCTCATGTGTGGACATTTTCCTTTTGTGTGTATGAGCCAAAAAGCCTGAGGTTTTCTTCCCATTCTCTGGGCCACACAGCAGTTAGTGAAGCAAGACACACACAAATTTTTCACCTCGGGGAGAGACCCACAGGGGCAATTCTTTCTTTGTCTGGGATTTCTTTAGCTCACAATACGAGCCCAGGTGAAAGAAATCCAGTTAAATATCCACAAGACATTGCTTCTATCAGTGGTTCTCAAAGTGTGTGGTCCCTAGACCAGCAGCAGCACCTGGGAACTTGTTAGGAATGCAGATGCTTGGAGCGCCTGGGTGGCTCAGTTGGTTAAGCATCCGACTCTTGATTTCAGTTCAAGTCATGGTCTCAGGGTCATGAGATCAAGCCCTGTGTCGAGCTCTGTGCTGGGCATGGAGCCTGTTTGAGATTCTCTCTTCCTTCCGCCCCTCCCCACCTCTCTCTTTCCCTCTCTAAAGAAGAAAAAAAAAGGAAGGAAGGAAAGAAAGAAATGCAGATTCTTGGGTCTCTCAGACCTCCTGAATCAAAAACTCTGGGGTGGGGCCCAGAAATCTGTGATAGCCTTCCCGGTAATTCTGATGCCTAGTAGGGTGTGAGAACCACTGCTTTACATAGTCTCGTTGGCCTGGAACCCAGGAAGGAGGGGTTTCTGGAAGTCCAGGAAGCCAGCCCTTCCCCCAGATGGTTCAAAATCAGAACGTGATGAAGAAGAAATCGAGACCCAGACCATAAGACCAGGAGTCAGCTATCCAGGTTTTCACCCAGGATCCCCGACTTGGGAAAAATTACATAACCTCACTGAGTCTGTTCATCTGCAAATAAGAATAATAATTCTTGCCTCTTTGCAAGACAGTTGTGGGGATAAAATGAGCTAATGGGTTTGAAAATGCTGTGAAAACTACAAAGTGCTACACAAATGTAAGGGATTGTTACTATGTCAATACAGGGAAAGCCTGTGACAGCATGACATGCACTCCCTTCAGCTACGGATGCAAATCGTCTCTGGGAGAAATGGCTCCACCTGCACCTGCCCCCCACTTCTCTCTCAAGGCTTGTCTCCTCATCTCTCTCATCTCTCTTTGTGCACACACAGTTATACCTGCTCTGAGCAGAGCCAATGGCAGTGTGGCTTAGGGAAGAAGGAGAGACGGAATCAGCCCAGGACCTTTTACTTGTACACAGGAGCAATTTCACATTGTCAACAAGTAGAAACATCATGCTGGGGTTTGAGAGGACAAGTTCCAGTGTCGGACTACCTGCTTCAAACCCTGGCTCCAACCCTTGCCAGCTGTGTGGCCCCCAGCAAGCCACTCCTGACTCCGTTTCCAACGGAGAAAGTGCCTCTCTCTCCCAGTCGGTCAGGGAACCCCTGCTTGGGTGACGTGGAGTGGAAAGACGTATGTTGAGGGATGAACAGCCCCACAGTATAACTGGTCACAGCGTCAGGTCGGGGTCAGGCTCACCTTGTCAGGCCACTGTGGATGGTACTGGTAAATTGAGTCTAGGGCCTGTGGAGTGGAGAACACCAACCCAAACTCCTGGGCAAAAGGGTCAGGCAGGAGTCAAAGGTGAGCATGAGGACAGGGCATGCTTCTAAAAGTTCAAGGCCCTGGAATGAGGCAATCAGTCAGCTAAACCAAGATCAGAAACCCTACTCAGGGGCTGGCTCCAGAGCAAAGTAGGGAGGTAAACCATCCCTGAATGAGAAGAATCCTGGAAGCCTGGCTAAGAGGCTCTATCTTAGTGGAGTCTTTCCTACCCCGAGGTCAATGCCCTTACTCACTTCCCCACAAAATCCTTGAAATCAGTCTTCATAGTCAACAGGGAGCAAACAAAAGAAAAACAGAATGAAAGAGGGAGAGATTCCCACCAATTGCTAGAATGCCTGCTTCAGTTCTTTGCTAAATATTCGTAAGCCAGAGCATGCCCCTCACATTCTTGTCGAGTCACTCAACTGCAACTGTCTTATCTATAAATAAGAATAGTACCAGAGCCTGCATAAAACATTCTGGGGAGGAATGAACCCCATTCCCTCCCACCTCATGCCATACACACACACACAAACACACACACACACACACACACACAAACACACACACACACACACACAGAGGGCTTCTGTTCTACACTACAAAGATCTTTGGATAAGTTTGAGGACTATCACTGGGTCCTGGGAAGCAAACTCACTAGCATTTTTCCAAACCCATCTCATCTAACTCCCTGGAAGTGGGGCCCTTTATCACCAACAAGACTTTGCATTCTGTTCCACATCAAAACTGACATCCCAGGAATAAGCTGAAGCCAACAGGATACCTCTAACCATGTGTCCAGTGAAAAGGAGTGGCCTGGAAGAGAAGTGATTCTGTCAGGATCCTGGCAGAAAACAGATGACACACATGAACTGGGTAATCTGGAGAGAGTTTAATAAAGTTGTGCTCAGGGAGTACACAAGGAATGACAGAGGACCCTGGGTCCCCAGAAAGAGAGACAGCCCCTACCACCCCATGCCTGTAAGGATGAGAGGAGGGCGTGGTTAATAGAAGCAGGAAGGAGAGCATCTCATAGGGTGACCACCTTAAAAAGAAATCGTAACCTTCAGTCAAGAGACAGACCAGCCCCTGATGAACCCACAGGGAAAGATCCGGGGGAAGCAATAGTGCAGCCTCATGGTCTTGCTTCTCTCCAATGTCCTGCCAAGGCCTCCTCATTGGCCAGACTCCATCCAGATCCTCTGGCAAGGAATTGTACTGATGGAGTGCACACAGTTCAGATTCTTAGGGCACGGGGTGGAGGGTGTGAATCGGGAGAAGCAAACAGAAGGTATTTTCCAGCATGGCAGCCCCTCCACCCCAGAGAGGGCAATGCAAAGCCTTTTCCTCACAGCTGCTTTTGCTCCCCACTCCATTTAGGCATTTGGAAAGAAAAGTGTCACGAGAGGCCCAAGAAACACCCCTTTGGCCCGGAAGTCCCTCAGCTGGTCCCTCGGCCCTCACCCCAGAGCTTCACCCTAGGAAGCTCACAAGGCTGGCAGCTGCCACTTATTCATGAGCCGCTTGGATCCCCACTGTGCTTCCTGGGGTACAGACATCTGCTTGGCTCCAGCCGGCACAGTGAACTTCTGGTCTGCCTCCACCCACGTGTGCATAGCCTCTGTCCAACCAAGCCCACACGGTGGGCCCACACTAAAGAAGAGCTCTCAATCCCCCAGAGAGCAGCTCTGTCAAAGGAAATATGAGACACACTCTTTTTGCACAGGCCTGGTCCAGGAGCAAGAAATGTGCCCCATGGGGGCTTGGGGACAAAGGGGAGGAAAGGAGAAAACTAAAGGGACAGAGGCATTTTAATTAAAACCTTTAGCTTGCATTCATGGCCAGTCATTCCCAGCTCCCTGTAAATGCGCATTATCAAAGATTTACAAATTGTGTAGGTTGGGTGCCTCTGCCAGGTTGAGAAAGTCTGCCTCCCTGCTACAACCAGGCACTTTCACGACATCCTCAGTTGCTCAGACTTTACCCAGGATAGACCCTGCACAGGAGCAAGGAGCCAGGGCTGGGGGCAGGGGACTGGCAGCAGATTACAGGCTGCACTCAGGGAATCTAAAGTCTAGGGGAAGATGGTATCACCCTGCTAGTATAGGAGGAAAGAATGGCAATCCAGTGTCTATTTTCTGGTAGGAACACACAAAGAAGAAACAGATACGCACTGCCCCAAGGGAGACATAAATCAGACCTCAGAAGGAGGTCTATAGAAAGGTCAACAATAGAACAAATTGTTGAAAAAAATTGTGAGATCACCCACCATTGCTTATGAGAGGTGCAAGAATGAGGTATACTGCTTTTCCTATTCAATAGCCATTGATCAGCTGCCTACTATGCACTCTCATAGAGTAGGTATAGAGTCTAGACATGTGCTCAAAATCCAGGGGGGGGGTGCTAAGTATGTCCACACAGCCACTGGAAGGTGGGCTATATGCCCACAAAGCCCAGGGTGGTACTCCAGCAGCGGAAGGAAAGCATTTCCTTCTGGGATCTTCTCACGTTCCTTGTCATGGAGAAGGTGAGGGTGGACAGGGCCTCCGGGGAGGGAGAGGGTTTGGCAGGATTCATGAGGGAGAGCAAGGGCTTGATACAAGGACTGCTGAGATGATGCAGGCAGGAGGCCCTGGAAAGACAGGCAAGCTATGTTCAGAGAAATACCATAGGACTGATCTTGCCTGAGCAAAGAATGCTCCCAGATATCCCCAAATTAGAACCATGCTTTGGACTTGTTATATCATAGTGTCTAGCATTTTTATCCTTCAGAATGTCTGTTTCCTCATTAGAGCCACTCAGCAAGCCTGCAAGGTAGGTTGGGCTGGGATCATCCCCATTTTTCAAATGAGAAGACTGAACTTGGTCTCATCCATTCAGTCTGCTATAACAACTTACCACAGATTATGTGGCTTAAGCAACAGACATGGTCCTGGAGGTTGGAAGTCTGAGATTAGGGTACCAGCATGGTTGGCTTCTCGGGAGGACCCTCCCTCTTCCTGGGTCTGTCTTCATGTGGCCTTTCCCTCCTGTGTGTAGAGAGAGATCTTGTTCTCTCCTCTTCTTAGAAGGGTTTTAATCCTAACATAGAGCTCCACCTCATGACCTTATCTAGACCTCCTTCCCTCCAAACTTCCACCCTCTAATACCACTACATTGAGGGTGAGGGCTGCAACATATGGAAATAGGTGGACACCTAGTCCTGCTAGGTGGGGGGAGAGACAGACTGAGGATCCAAGCCTCCCCATTCCTGGCCTGGCATTCTGATGACACTGCCACCCCCTTATCCTGTCGTACACCAAGGAAAGGGGAAGCCCACGGTGCTCTGAGTTGTCACCTCCACTGGGCCCTGTGAGTTCTCTCTGAGCATCTGACATCGTCTAAGCCTGCCAACACCCCCCCCCACAAAGAACATCCCTCTCCCTCTGCCCTGCTGCCCATGCTATCTCCCTTCTCTCGAGCTAATGAGGCAGCAGTCCCCATGCAGGGTCCCAGTGACAGCTGCTAGGAGCATGTTTACTGAAGCCAACCGCTGGACCTGACAAGATGTGTTAATTAGGAGATGATGTACTGTGGTAGGACACATGGGCCACATGGCAGCTGGATGGGCAATGTCAGTCACCATGGAGCCAGGGAGGCTGCCATGACATTCCTAATTAAGGAGAGGCTCATCCTCCTCACCAGGTGACAGCCCCAGACTGGGTAAAGACAGTACACTGGTTGTCCCAGCAAGGGCCACCCTGAAGCCTGCCCGACAATAAGGTTTGGCTAGAGGGCTCCCTGGGGGAACAGAGGTGAGCTAACAGTGCTGCTACATGGCTTTCAAGGTCCTCGACAACCTGGCCTCCATCTCCTTCTCCTTCCCCATAGCCCCCAGCGATTCCAAGCATCATGTGATCACCTTTCCCAAACAGACCCGTTCACGCTTCTGTGAACTCATTCAGTTCCCTAGGCCTGAAATTCCTTTTTCTGCACCTCCTTCTCCTTATATTGAAATACATGTATCAGTTAAAAGTTCAGTTCAAATGCTTCCTTCTTGTAAAAGCTTTGCCTCATTGCTTCATATACACATACGCATACGTGCGCGCACGCGCGCACACACACACACCTTCCTTTGAGGGTGGGTTCAATGTTTTGCTGTACTTTAGTTATATTTATCAACAGGCTAGCATGCATCAGTCTGGCAATAACAGGGCCAGGTCTTACAATACTGAAATATTTTTATACTGACTGGTAAAGAGTGACTATTCCACGCCCCTTCACCTAACATGCTTCTACTATTCCCAGACCTTCCTGGAAGACACCCCTTACTGTCCAGCACCTAAAGAGCTATGTTTGCCAAAAGGACTTCTCCTTGATTGGCCAATGCACATGCCATGCCAGTGACTGGATATTTGAATATCAACCTTGCTCATCAGTCTGGTGTCTATCAAAGTAGGGTGTGCGATTTCCGCTGTTAGAATGTCTGCCTCTGTTCCCTGAGGGGACGATGATTGCACGTTAAGCTCAGGCCCATTGGTTTCAAAGAACTTCGTAGTAAGAGGGCACACCCCCCAAGCCCCCCCCCCATATGATGTTGAGTTGAGGCACTGCTTTTCTGCCTCGGTCTCAATCCCATGAGGGTCCATCTTGGACCCAGGACTATAGAAATGTGTGTTTCACAAGGGCCAACATAGGCGCCCTAAACCCTACTGATAGTTCCTGCCCCAAAAGCTTTCTATTCGAATATACATCCCCCTATTCGTTGAATAAGCACTCAGAGTACACCTAGTATTTGCCAAGAAGTAGAATACAGAAATGAGAGAGGCAAACCCCTCACCACAGAAATTCACATTGTAAGGGAAGCAGGTAAGAAAACAAATAAACACAGTCCAGCAGGAAGGTTGTTCTAATGAAGATATAATAAAGGATGAGCTGTGTTTTGTGGGATCTCAGAGGAGGAGCTGCTCCTAACTACACAGAAGAGACAGGATGGTTCTTTATTTTACTTTTAAGATTTTATTTATTTGAGAGAGAGAGAGAACATGAGCAGAGGGGAGGGGCAGAGGCAGAGGGAGAAGCCGACTCCCCGCTGATCAGGGAGCCCAATGCGGGGCTCGATCCCAGGACCCTGGGATCATGACCTGAGCCGAAGGCAGACGCTTAACGACTGAGCCACCCAGGCACCTGAGGCAGGGTGGTTCCCAGGGGCAGGATGGAACTGGCTCTTTTTAAGGATGGATAGGAGTTTCCTGGATAGCAGACGGGGCAAGCCAGTGAAGACCGGATTTCATGTATAAAATATGCAGGGGTTAAAGAGGGGCGTAGAATGGTCAGCCATGTCCAGGGTGGCCAGGAAAGGACGAGCAGGAGGAGGAGCAGGACACCAAACTGAAGACAGGTGATATTGTGAGGATCATGCCAAGGAGTTTACCCTGTCAGCAGAGAGGGGCTGATGGAGGTCTCTATGCCAGAAGTGACAAGATCAGATTTGTCTCGTAGCAAGATGTGAGTGGCAGGATGGAGACTGAACTGGAATGTTAGGAAAGATCAGGCAGCCTGCAGAATTTGAATGAAATGGGTTTTGTTTGTAATTGATTTCTTACAATTACTAACCCTGAGGTTTTTACAGAGCTGTTTTGGAAGGAAATATCACTTGTTTCAGGTCATATTCATATTCATATTCAAACAGTTTTCAGAGATCCCTATCTAAAGGTGACTGGGAATAGACCTGGATTCTAGCCCAGTCCATGACTGCCTCGCTGTGTGACCTTGAGCAAGAAAATTAACCTCTCTGAATGCAGTCACTGGAATTGTGCACTAAATTAGTCCTATGCTCAGATCGAGCAGGGCACAGGGTAGGAGCTCTTATCGGAAGGCCCACTCCTGCAGGAGCAGAGGAGTTCTGCTTCATTATCATCAGGGACATGTAGTGTATCTGGTTGGAGGAGGGAGGGGAGAATTCACCCTATTCTCTGCAACAGGGTAGGGTCTGACTTCCCAGGGCCTGGCAAGCTTTTGTGATAAGAGTGTAGGTGGCCCGTGCTTTCTAATAATCAGTGACCTTTGTGATGAGTCACTAGGAAATGCTGTCAACAGTGACCTCTGCTTCAACCACCACCACCCTGCCCCACCCCAGTGCCCCACCCCCCCCACCGCCCTTACCTTGGGAGGTCCTGAAAGAGTGCAGGCTACCTCCCCAAGCCCAGGGTCAGCATCCAAGGGCCCCTTCCGGCAGCCCTGCCCTCAAGGTTGGCCTCAAGTCAAGCATCTTGAGGTCGCCCCACATTACATCATGACAGATGTTATTGATGCTTGGGAATTACTCAGCCCTTTGAAAAATCACAGCCACAATATTTGTCTCCATTAACATCCATGGCAGCACTTCAGTGAATCAATAGGATACTTAATGCTGAATTACACGACATGCCCAGGCAGCCTGCCTCTGCGGAGCATAATCTGTCAGGTGAATAACATAAGAGAGTGTTCCAAGCCCACTGTGAAGGCACCCGGACTGGGAAGGGGAGACCCAGGTTTTTACACCAGTAGAAATATGCATCTGTTTACCTGCTAGAAATGAAACACAAATGTGTGGGCTTTCCAATTATAATTACCTTTTGAGCACCTGATGGTGCTCTCCTCGTCTTTCTGGTGTAAGTGATTCATGCTTCATGGTCTAAGACAGACCTGGGGTTTTGTTTTTCTCCTAGTGGAAATCAGAGGAGAAGAAAAGAATAATTTGTTTAGTGAGAATAACAGATGATCCCAGCTGCACAAACTTATCACCGTTCTCTGACCCTCCTATCTTTCTTTCTGGCTTTTTCCCTTTATGGGTCCTTGTCCTTCATTCCTATTGATTTGACCCAAAATGCCATTTTCCTTGTTAGGAGCCTGACCTGTCCTCCAGGGATCTCAAAGCACTAAATCCACATCCATCACCAGCGAGGATGGTCCTTCCTCTAACGAGGCCACAGATGAAAAAGCAGCCATTGCGGATCAAGAAACTAGCCCCTCTACTCTCCTCCTGTGAGCTTTTGTCTCTTGGATTCTGACCAGTACAAGCAGTATTTACTGGATTCAGACAGCTTCTCACTGCTAATTTCTGAACAGACTGAAATATCTACCACCTGGCAGCCCTTATGAACTGAGGGCTAGGGGTTCAACACACGCCCAAATCCATGGAAAAGGACTTCATTGGTTGGTTTGTTCATTTTCTTGAGGACCTAGAATTTCACCCTATGTCTTTGTCTTCCAGCTTGACTTTTAGTCAGTGAGTTTCTCCTTACCTCCTTTGGCTGGTCTGTTATTTTAAGAAAGCAAGAGGGGATGCCTTGCACACCGCCCAGCCCTGACCCCAGGAACCCTCTCTTTCTTCATTGGCCCATATTCTGATGCCCCTTTTACCTTCCTGGTCACTGTTGGCTAATTTCTTTTCCTTCTTCATCGTTCAAGATTCACACAGATGTTTTTCTGATTATTCCAGTGGCTGCAAAATCTCATCAGCACATCAAGCATTCAACATCAAAAAATACCAACATAGTCCCTTCCTTCAAAGACCTTGGAATTATAGTGAAGGAGCAACAAGCTGAGAAAAGCACATTGGAGGGGATGCCCACGGAGATGCAGGAGAACTAAGAGCCCCGGCCCCCCGCCCTTGATCCATTTGTTCACAATCCAGACCATTTGTGCTCCGATGCTGCTCCCCAGGGGGCTTGTCTCATACACCATTAAGGAGGGACATGATTTCTGGGGAGGCAGACCACGCATGTGCAGAGGCCCTTGGCTTCTCTTTTAAATGACATGTTGGTATGTCTTTCTCCCAACATGTGGGCATGTTGAGGAGAGGGAGAGAGGAAGAAAACTGTCCTGCTAGCTGGTTTTGGCCGTGTTGCTACAGACAAATGACTGCCTGTTTCTGTTATCTTACCACTAAAATGGAACCAAAGGTTGTCAGGAAGATCAAATGACATCATTAGTGGGTAATACTTTGTAAACTATACATGTGATATAAATGCAATTCATTAAGAGCCTGGACTCTGGATGTCCGATTGCCTGGGTTTGAATTCTGGATCCACCACTCCCTTAGTTGTATGAACTTGTACACAATCCTTCCACTCTTGATGCCTCTGTTTCCTCCTTGTAAAATGAGACCCAAATATCATCTGTTCTAAGAGATCCATGGTAAGGATTAAAAGAATGAATATAGATAAAGTATCTAGAATAGTGTCGGGCATGTAGTCAGCACTATAAAAAGTGTGGCTGTTGTGATTATTTCCCGCTTTCAGAATTTGAGGTCCTAGGAGTCAGGAATGTAGTCTCCCCTCAAGTGTAATGAAGGTGCCAACTTAATTGCATTGGTTCCGGATGGGAGGGTGTGACATCTTGCCGTGGTCATGGGGGCCTCTCATTGCTGCCCTGCAGAGGGTCATCAGTAGCTGCCCTCCCTCCAGGGAGGTCAGTAGCTTCATCACTCCTGGGCATAACCAGCTCCTCGCCTCCTACCTGCAGCAAAACCTTGGTCCAGAAAATGGGTACTCAAAGTTCAGCATGTGATAAAATTTGTCACCATTGTCACCATTTTTTTAAAAGATTTTATTTATTTATTTGACAGAGAGACACAGCAAGAAAGAGAGCACAAGCAGGGGGAGTGGGAGAGGGAGAAGCAGGCTTCCTGCGGAGCAGGGAGCCTGATGTGAGGCTCGATCCCAGGACCCCGGGATCATGACCTGAGCCGAAGGCAAACACTTAACGACTGAGCCACCCGGGCGCCCCTATTGTCACCATTTTTAAAAGCATTGAGAAGGCACCTTTCAGAAGAGTAATTAAAACAGTATCCATGGGTGCTAACTTTCTTTAAGAACACCAGGTTCTCCACTGGAGGGTGTAGCATATGAACAATTACTGTCTGCAAAGTACCTTGAAGATGCAGTAGGAGCCACGAACCCCAAGAGAGATTAGCAACTAGAGCAAAATAGTGACATAAATGCAATCCCGGATGTCACCTCTAATCTGCCCCCGGGCGGGGTTCCCACAGCCAGTACCCAGCCAGCACAGCCAGCTGTGTACCCAGCCAGCACACGGACAGTACCTCAGAGCTCTCCACTCCAGAAATAACACAACCGACAGTCACAGACACTACAAACTACTTTCCTCACCCCCAGGTCCCCAAGTTTTTCAGCAGCCAACAATGAGCATTTTTCACCCATGTTGGACAAGATAATTATCTTCATAAGGTTTGAGAAACATGATAATGTATCTCATTTTATATAACACATTAAGGTTAGAATTTAGTGCAAGGCAGTAAGACGAATCTAAAAATATAAGGTAATATAGTAAAATCAATAGGGATTATTAGGAGCAAAGTGTTATACCTGAAACGATAAAGCCTTGGAAATGCAAGAAAACAATGTTCTGGTAAAACTATAACAAATGACTATGATTTAATCACTTGGCAAATAACTTGGTATTTCGATGGGTTTTATAGTTTCACGGTGTAAAAAAAAAAATGCATGTTAGGGATGCATCCAACATGGTTCTTACAAAGAGTGTATCCAAGAGTAGTATCATTTTGGCAATTTATGCTTTTAAATAATAGTATATTATTTTCTATGTAGATCTACTTTTTAAGCCCCTCTCACATGCTTTTAAGATTTCACTTGCCATTAGGCTATCATTCTGCAGATTCAAGTCTTTGAGCACAGGAATTTATTCGCTACCTTCTCCCACTTCATAGAATAAGCAGGCTCGGGAATTCCTAGAGGAACATGATTTTTCCTAACTCTTTTTCCTTTAGCTGGGTACTAATTTCAAATGTTGGTTTGGAAACTAGGAAGCCATTTTCCTTGAAGTTCCCATCCCCTATTTAAATAACACAAATCAAAAGGGGCTCTCCCCCTCCCCGACTCAGAGCTATCCTGAACAGTCAAATGAAGATTAAACTCTTGATTTAAGTAGCTACATCTTGGCAGTAATTAACATGTACATCAAATACTTTTTTTCCCTTTGATATGATATGATACTAGAATTTAAACCCTGATGAAGGTGCCAAAATTAACTGCAATGGGAAATGAATAATAATTCTTTCAAGATGACTTTGCCCTTTGCATGAGCTCACATTCAAGCCCTTTACCAGATCTGTGCTCCGCTCTTAAGAAATCTGCAAGCCAGGCACACAGGTCAGTGCCAAAGATCTATGAGTCCAGAAAAAAAAAAAAAAAAAAAACGAACCCTTGGCCCTATGCCCATTTCTCTATATGTTCTCAATCTGTTCCTTGGACACAGGCTTCATCACTAGTCTCTTCTCTGAGAAAAAAGCAGAGCTTGTCTTCTCTGGGTTTAGGTGATTTATAAGAAGATAGAGAAGGAATTTAAAGTGGGGTATGAGGCAGGAAGAAGAGATCAAGAGACATGTAAAGTCATTTGAAGCAGACGGGAGGAGAATGAGTGTGGGACTGGAGGAGAGGCTAATTGTAGTTTCTCCTTCATGTAAAAATCCCTTGATTTAACTTTCTAAGTAGTGGTTCTCTGTTTTTGAGGGTGATAAAAACTTGAGGCTTGAGTGAAAGCTATGGCCTTTCTTCCCAGAAATGCATACATAACACACATGTGTGTGCATATGCATCCACCATCGTGTATGGGGTGTGTGGACCTCTCCATGGACCCAGAAGTCCCATGTGAAGAACTGCTGTCCCTTAAAGATTTGGTCTACTACTCTTCATCAGTGGATGTCCATGAAATTAATAGTCCCTCTGAATCCTGGCCTGGTCAAATGTGTGTTTGATCCTGGGTACCACATTTTTTTAAAGATTTTATCTATTTTTATTTGAGAGAGAGAGAGAGCACGAGCAGGGGTAGGGGCAGAGGGAGAGGGAGAAGCAGACTCCCCGCTGAGCAGGGAGCCCAACTCAGGGCTCGATCCCAGGACCCTCAGATCAAGACCTGATGCTTAACTGACTGAGCCACCCAGGCGCCCTGGGTACCACATTTTTAAAAGGATGTGGACAAACAAGAGACTGGTGAATGAGGAATGATCAAGATGGTGATGAGTCTAGAACCCAAGTACCAACTGAAATACCAGGGGAAGTGTAGAACTGAGAGGAAGTATGCTAGCTGATAAAAATTTGAAGAGCCTCATTTGGGGTTTTGTCTTAGTTTAGCATAGGAGTCATTACTAGAGAAACCACGTTTGGTCGGTAGGAGAAGGAATAATCTCCCCAACAACTAGAAGTGCCTCTTTGCAATCCAATCTTCACAGAGCATCTTTCTAAATTATGAATCAGATCATGTCACTTTCCCACTCGGACCCACCCAATGACTTCCCACCACTTAGGATAAAAGCCCAAGTCTTCACTATGGTGGGGCAGGGGGCGGAGCCTAGACTGTGAGGCCTGGGTCTTCCTCTCCAAGCTCCACTCCTCCCTTCCTCCTCCTGCCTGACTTTACTCCAGGCCATTGGCCTTCTTTAATGTTACAAACTCGGGCTCACCTCCAAGCGTTGCCATGTCCTATTTCCTCTACTTCAGATGCTCTTCCCTCGACATTGGGAGGATGGATCCTTCTCAGCTGAGTTGTCACCTCTTCAGCAAGGTCTTCCCTAACCCTTCAATTTAAAGCGGTCCCCATGCCCAGGCTCCCTCGGCTGCTCTGTTCCATCACTTCCAATGCTACTTATCACCACCTGAAACACTTGTTTGTTTACCTTCTAAATGTCTGATTCTTGCTCCCCCAAGTAGAAATCAAGATCCATGAGAGCCAGGCCCTTCCCTGGCTTGCTGGCTTCAATATAGTGCCTGACCCATAGTAAGGGTTTATGAAATATTCCTTGGGTGGTCAAATGAAGGATCTGGAACTTCTGCCTCATGGGGTAATTAATGAGTCTTCCACCAGGAAAGGCGGTCGGATCAAGTCACGGCCCTTCTTGGGGACATTCTGGAAAGCCTCCTTGCACTGGATGGATAAGTCAAGGTGAACGCTAATTTTTAGTTCTGAGATTTGCATATTTCACAGCCTCACGCCACAGACTGGGAAGAGCATGAGCTTTTAAGTCAGACGGGGCTGGGTTTAAGCCTCGGTTTTGCTACTTAGACATCGTGGACTCTGGGTAGGTCAGTTCATCTCTCTGGATTTCAGAACTCCTCCTCTAAAATCTGGAATAAAAATACCTGTCTTGCTGGGTTGTAAGGCATATTGAAGAAGATACTATGTGTAACGTACTCAACCCAGCGCCGCACATCGAGTTGGAACTCCAAGGGCAAAGTTAGTTGTGCATCGTCATTTGCTCGACAACCCCATAAACATTTGATAAGAGGGCCAATTTGTTGGCAACATTCAAGCTGGAAGAACTTTTAGAGGGTGTCTTGGTTTCCCGAGAAAAGAATATGCCTCTGCAGATTCTTCTTGAAAGCAGATAAGCTTAAATTCTGAAAAACAGAAATCAAAATGAGTATCTGGCCTTGTTTTTCTGTCCTAAACATCAGCTTGCCCATGCCCTAGACAAAGCTCTGAACTTCTCTGCAATAAATCTGGGGCTCCTCCTCCTCCCTTGTCCCCTTCCTCAGAGTTAAATGAGAGAAGGGGCCGTGTTCCTTGAATGACCTACCGTCTAATTTCATGGCATGCCCGCCCACCAAATCCGCATCTGTTTGGTGATGACAGCACCTTTCCATCCTGCAGGTACCCCAGACTCTCCTATCCTGCAGGCTCAGAGGATGGACTCGGCCTAGCTGGGCTAGGCAGATCTCCTCCCAGAGCTCACTTGGAAGGTCCACCGGTCTACTGGCCTGTGAGAGCCTCCACAGAAAGCACGCTCCCAAATCCCCCAGCTTCAGTCCAGGCTGCCCTGAGTGGATCTTGTCTGGAAGAGAGTATGATACAGTGAAATGAACACAAGGGTTTAAGTCATGTTAAGATAAGACTCTCACTCTAGTTTCTGATTTAATCTTCAAACCGCTCTGAACCTCAGTTTTGTCATCCATAAAATGGCAGTTCTATCACGTACCCCATCTGTTTGTGATTGGCAATAAATGGGATAGTGCGTTTTAGGCGCCTGATTCTCCCATGTTCACTGCCTTCCATGTCCTTACCACCCCATCACCGCCGTTCCTGGCCCCTCCGGAGAAGGGGTTCTCTGGGACACCTCTCTGCCCAGCCCATTTAACAGGGGCTCACCACCGTGTCTAACTAAAATCCCTCTTTCTATGGGAGGCTTGACATCGGCCATGTGAAAAAAGAATGCCACAACCTTTAAAGCAGTGCACATCGTGTGAAGGAGTCCCCGTCCCAGCAGCTCTTCCTCCCCCTTTCTCTCCCTTGTCTCCCCTCACCCTGTGCTAGTCCCTCCCCCACCCATTCTCCCAAGCCTCCATCTCCCGTAGCTTTCCACTAATTGGCAGTGCCATCTGAGGGATATTGTTTCTCTGCCTTCAGCTACGCCATCCTACTTTGATGGAAGACTCCCTTGGAGCACTCCCTCCTTCATCAGCTGCCTCCACCCTCTGCCTTGCACCCTGAGCCATGGCGATGCAATCACCATGCCCGTGTGAAATGAACAGAGACGCTAACTCGATGTCTCATGGCCAAGGCAATCGTGCGTCTTCCTCCACACCCGCCCCCGACCCCACTCCCCACTCTGTCCCATCGCCAGGGGCATACAAAGGAGTCTGCTCCCCCAACTTGTGACCATGGGACTTATTAAGGAATGCAGGCAGGTGGCTAGAGGGGGACATGATACTCATTACCTGAAGATGACCACAGCTGCCAAGGGAGCAGTTCCACGTGGGGCCAGAGGTAGTGAGGCTCTGCCTCTGGACCGGACCAACACCTTGCTTGCTGGTGGAGCTGAGGCAGGGGCTGATGGGAGCAGGTACCAGAAGACCCAGGACTTTAAAAATCTGCCCAGCTCCTGGAGCTATCATCATCTGGGCCCATTCTAACTCAGTCCATACTCAGCCATGGCAGATCAGGTCACCCGAATAGTTGGATATCTTCAATCCAAATCCATCCAGGGTTGGGGAGCCCTCCACCTGCACAGACAGCCCCTTCCACATCCTGACAGGCGGGATAGCACATCAGTTAGGAGCGCGGGCTCGAGTTCACAGCCCATCTCTGCTACATGCTAGCTGCGATTTTACACATTCCTTAAACTCCCTGGTTAGGAACCTCTAGTTTCCTGAACTGTAGAGTGGGGTAGTAAATATACCCACCTCTTAAAGCATTGGAAGGGTCAAAGGAAATAAGCAAGAAAAGTGCTTTGCAAAAGTGGGCATTAATGACGATCATAGAAATGACAATAAACACTTGTTGAGGACAATGCCAGGAACTGGATTAGGTGCTGGGAACACACAGATGAAAAAGATATAGTCTCAAGGTAGGGAAGATGATCATAAAAGCAGGTGATGGGGAATATGGGAGCACAGCTCTATATTACAACAATTCTTCCTTCCAATGCAAAAGAATCAGTTTCCCAACCCTCCACTCACTGCCCCAAGTTCAGCCCCCTGGAGCATCGAAAATCACTCCAATCCCACTTCCACATGACAGCCTTCCAGCCTCTTGAAGACCACAAATCATGTCTTCAGAAGTCCCTGATTTTCCTGGCTAAACAGTCCCGGTTCCACTCTAAAAATAATAAGCCTGCCTTATCTTTCTACATGCCTTTCTCCAAGGAACAAAAGGTATTTTAGCAGCCCTGGCTCATCCATCTGCTCAGCACCACGGGCCCACAAAGAAAGGAAGATTTACATGCCCCAAGCCAGGCCTGACACTGAGAGAAATTCAGTTCCATTCGGGATCCCTCCAGGGCCCCCCGGCTCAGAATCACCATCCCATGACTGTGGCCCACTTGTCTGTGAGCACACCTCACCACCTGTGACTGGTGAGGCATCACTGCCCAGCTCATAGCATCGGGCAACCAGGAATCCAGGGGAAACGTTGAGATCCTCTGAACCAGGGGTTCTCAGCGCTGGCTTCCTGATGGAATCACCTGAGAAGTGTTTCATAGAGACAACAATGTCCAGGCCCATTCACCCATGCACAAGAAATTCTGATTTTATTGATCTAAGGGCCTGAGTATCAAAATAGTCTTCAGAGCTCCCCCAGGGTATTGTAATACACAGCCAGGATAAAAAACCCATTGGTCTAGCTCACCAGTTCCTTTTGCACTTGTAAAAATAACCCAAAGAACAGAAGGGATCTGTCCAAGGTCACAAAGCTAGTTAGAGGGCAAAGCGGGATTAGAAATCATGGCTCTTGCCTTACAATCTGGCATCTTTTTCACTAGGCTACCTGGAGGTTAACATCCTTACTTCAAACTAGAATCCCATGTGTGTCCCATCAGATGCTATAGACAAACAGATCATTGGATCTAGCTCTCCCAACCCCTAAGCCCCCATGTTACCCCCTCTCCTCTTCTTAAGTCTGCCCTACTCGTCCCTCACCGCTGTGCCCCAGTCTTAAAAAGTGGTGTCAAAATGCCATCCTCAAAGGGAGAGCTCTCTTCGGTTTTCAGCCACAAGAATTACACAGGAAAGAACCACGTTGTAAATCAAGAACCAAAAGCAATTCTTAAAACCAAATCAAGGTCCTGGGCATTCAGCAATGCCTCTTTGGAAATCAAGCCTTCAGGTTCACTGTCCTGCTAGATAAAGAGTGGGGGGAGTGAGGGGAGGGGGAGGGGAAGGAACAGTATTAAAACTCCAGAAATTAATCAGAAATAAATAAGTGATATTTTCTGGCCAAGGTAATGCAAGGGTTTTAGTTCCCAATGTGATGGAGCTACTTTACATTTTAATAAATGCACATTGAGAAAATAATATTATTGCTCTGATATTGGGAGATTATTTGTGAACATAAAATATTAGAACTTGTCAGGAAGGCATTTATTTTCTTTTTCCTTCTTTCTCTACTGCAATATTCTTTCACCTAATAGAAGATGATTGCAAAAATAATTATATCAAACAGTGGCCAACACACACAAAATAAATGGGAAAAAATGAAGGTTATCTGGCATGAGATTGCAAACATGAGAAGGGGAAGCAACTGTCGGAGCAGGGGGAGATAATTGCACATCAATCAGATGATTAGAGAGTGGGTGGCAAAAATTAACAGGACTGATTGGCTGCTGAATGTTCCGATCCCAGATGGAAATCAGAACATGGATCGGAACTCATTAGTCAAATTATCCATTTCCTATATTCATGTGGAAAAGCCAAAAATGCGGATGGAGTTCTGTGTTTGAGAAAATAATCTAACCTTAAAATGCTGCCATGTGTGGAGCCTGTAATCACACAACATTGGGATCCGTAGCCAATTTCTGATGTTTCTTAAACCTCTGGAATTATGTCTTCACATATATACATGAAAAGGGAGCCCCTGTTTTTTTTTTAATTTTTTATTGTTATGTTAATCACCATACATTACATCATTAGTTTTTGATGTAGTGTTCCATGATTCATTGTTTGTGCATAGCACCCAGTGCTCCACGCAGAATGTGCCCTCTTTAATACCCATCACCAGGCTAACCCATCCCCCCACCCCCCTCCCCTCTAGAACCCTCAGTTTGTTTTTCAGAGTCCATCGTCTCTCATGGTTCGTCTCCCCCTCCGGTTTACTCCCCTTCATTCTTCCCCTCCTGCTATCTTCTTTTTCTTTTTCTTGACATATATTGCATTATTTGTTTCAGAGGTACAGATCTGTGATTCAACAGTCTTGCACAATTCACAGCGCTCACCATAGCACATACCCTCCCCAATGTCTATCACCCAGCCACCCCATCCCTCCCACCCCCCACCACTCCAGCAACCCTTAGTTTGTTTCCTGAGATTAAGAATTCCTCATATTGGTGAAGTTATATGATACATGTCTTTCTCTAATTGACTTATTTCCCTCAGCATAACACGCTCCAGTTCCATCCATGTCGTTGCAAATGGCAAGATCTCATTCCTTTTGATGGCTGCATAATATTCCATTGTGTATATATATACCACTTCTTCTTTATCCATTCATCTGTCGATGGACATCTTGGTTCTTTCCACAGTTTGGGGAGCCCCTGGTTTTTAATGTATTTCTAAAAGAGATGTTTATCAAAAATAAGTAAAAAATAAAAAATGAACCACTAAACTGGTCCATCCCCTTCATTTAAAAAATCAAAATAAAAAACTATTCCCAGAAGACAGTTTGGCATTTCTGCCAAAAAGTAAAACATAGAGGTACCATGTGACCCAGCAATTCCACTCCTGAGTATATATACCCAAGAGAAATGAAAATCTTTGTTCACAGGAAAACTCTACACAAATGTTCATAGCAGCTTGATTCATAATAGCCAAAAAGTAGAAACTCAAATGTCTATCTCATGATGAGTAGATAAGCAAGATGTGGTCTATGCATATAATGGAATACCATGCAGCCATAAAAAGGAATGGGGTATTGATACATACTACAATATGGATGAGTCTTGAAACCACTATGTTAACTGACAGAAGGTAGTCACAAAAGGGCCACATAATGTATGATCCCATTTCTACAAAATGTCCAGAATAGTCAAATCCATAAAGACAGAACATAGATTAGTGGTCGCCCACAGTGGGAGTAGAAACTGGGAGTGACTGCTAATGGGTACAGGGTTATTTTTAAGGTGAGGAAAACATTCCGGAATTAGCTAATGGTGATGGTTGCAAAATGTCGTAAATACACTTAAAACCCACGGATCCATACATTTTACAAGGGTGAATTTTATGTTGTATGAACTACATCTCATTTTTAAAATGAGCATACTAAAAAAAGAAGAACTCTCTCCAATAATATACTCCCACCTTCACCAGACAGTAGCAGAGCTAGAAAATAGGGGAGCATAGTGAGTATAAAGATAGAGAAAATTAATCCAAATTAACATCACATGTATTAATTCGTTCAAAGATTGATGGAGCCCTTATTATATGCCTGGCATGCCTGGGCCCCAGTGACACAGTAGTGAACGCATAGACATACACTTGCTCTCTTGGACTGACATTCCAGTGCGGGGAGACAGTTCACCAAATACACAACAGTTGTGTAATTACAATAGCAATGAGAGAGGGGAAGGCAAAGCACAGGTGAAATGAGAATGTATGACAGGGCCCAAGTCAAGGGAGCCTTCCTGGAAGAGGTGGCTCTGAGTGGGGTAGGCCAGACATGTTAAGGAACTGAAGAGCCATGTGGCCACAGGACCAGAGAAGGACAGAGGGGCATGGTGAGTTCGACAGGGGCCTGTAGCCAGGTTAAGGACCCGGATCTTTAGCCGAGCCTGGTATCAGGCTGAGGTGCGATCTGTCCGCAGAGCGTCCGGCTGGCTGATCTGTGGAGAATGGTGGGGGAGAGGCAGCTCTGATGCATGTGCTCACAGTGTGGGAGGCTACCGAGGTCATGTCATCAGAAAAGCAGTCCGGGGGGGGGGGGGGGGGCACCTAGGTGGCTCAGTCATTGGGCGTCTGCCTTCGGCTTGGGTCATGATCCCGGGGTCCTGGGATCGAGCCCCGCGTCGGGCTCCCTGCTCCGCGGGAAGCCTGCTTCTCCCTCTCCCACTCCCCCTGCTTGTGTTCCCTCTCTGTGTCTTTCTCTATCAAATAAATAAATAAAAATCTTTTTAAAAGAAAAAGAAAAGCAGTCCGGGGACAAAGCGTACCCAACATGCCCAGCCCGGAGAGCAACCAAGTGTGGGATTCTTGGGTTAAGGACCCAGGAAGGCAAATCTGTGCTAATTCTAGGACAACATCTGGACCCGGGCACATCATTCTGTCTGCCCCAGCTTCAAGAGAGATAGGGGAGCCAGAACATGGGCAAGTGAGAATAAAGACAGCGAGGCAAAGCACAGAAAGATGGTCTGCGGTCCTCAGAATCGGGTTTGAAGACGCATGGCTGAAAGGGAGAGCCGCTTCAGTGTATGTGCCCAGCAAGGATATGCACAGAGCGAACACAGTGCAATGAATCAAATAGAGAACCACGCTTAGCACTGGGTGTTATGCACTAACAATGAATCATGGAACACTACATCAAGAACGAATGATGTACTGTATGGTGATTAACATAACAATAAAAATTTTTTTTAAAAAATAGAGAACCACGCTTGAAGTTCGCAAGAGGCCTAAACCTACAAAGGCCGTTATCCCTCAGAGGTGTTAGAAGCTGACCATGTCAACAAGTTATGAAAGGAAAATAATGGAGGTTTCCATGATGTTGATAACAACAGCCCGTGTTGACTGAGCATTGTGAGCCAAGAACTGGGCTAAGTATGTGATGTGTACTACCTCATTTAATTTTCCCCTGACTCTTTGACGGAGGCCCTATTGTTATTGTCACCTCTCAGACCAGGCCATTTGAGCTTCGGTTAAGGCACTTTCCCGAGTTCACATGGCTAGGAAGAAGTGGAGCCAGACCTTCCCTTGGACAGTCCCTTCCCCCCTCCCCCCCCCCTGCAGCACCTGCACTCAGTCCTCAGGCAGCCACCCCCTCCTTCGAGTACCTCCGTCACAGGTTGTCCGAGGCTCTCAGACGTGTGTCGGTTCCTCCTGAATCTTGAAGCTCTGTGGCCCAAAGTGCCAGCCTTCAAATCCCAGCCCGAGTCAGGCTGCGAAGTCCAAGAGCACCTTGGGCTCTGCAAGGAGCTGATATTCTCTGCTCTCTGAGGATGAAGCTCCTGCCCACACCTACAAGAGCCAGGGAGCCAGCCCACTGAGGCAGCTTCGGATGCCCATGAAGGAAACAGCTCCAAGAGAGTTGGAGAGCCCTCCGGGTGACAGCAGGGACAGATGCTCCCTCTTCCCCTTTGCCCCGTCTGTAGTCCGGTCGCCTCCAGACTCCGATTGGCTCCTTCATCCCCCGTTGGATGATAGCACCACCTTATATTTGTCAGGTGCTTTACAGCCCACGGGGCATCGCAAATATCCTCTCTTAGTGAGTAGATGGTGGACAGGGAATTGAAGGAGAAAAGACCCTCCAGGTCTTCCAGCTGGACTAGGAATTAAATCTGCATGAGACAGATGAGCAGGAGGGAAAAAAACCCAAAGTTGTATTATGTGCACATGGAGGCCAATTATGAAATCAAGAGAAAGAAATGACCAAGACAGGCAATTTCTGTACATTTTAGACAGAGAGGCAATAAATTTGTGAGGCATTTATAGGATAAGGAAAACAGGTGTTTGGGCTGAGGTAGTAGGTTAGTAAAGGATAACAAGGTTGGGGAGGCTGGATGGCTCAGTTGGTTAAGCCTCTGACTCTTGATTTCGGTTCAGGTCATGATCTCAGGGTTGGTCCTGGGATGGAGCCTGGCATCAGGCTCCACGCTCAGCAGGGAGCCTGCTTCTCCCCCTCTGCCCCTCCCGCCAATCTAAAGTAAATAAATAAATCTTTTTTTTTTTTAAGTAACAAGGTTGATTTCTGCAGTTTTTTTACTTCAAAGTCATCTCGTGATAAGGATGTCTTTTTACTTCTTAGTATAGGGAGGATATTTCCACATGGGAGATTTGTTTCCTGCTTTCCGGGGACCCGAGGAGGGTCTGAGTGTCCTTACACCAGCGTTCTCTTAAGTAACTTTTATTTTAAATAATCAATACAGCAAAGTGGAACATTTGGGGAGCCTGCCCTTGACCCCTACGTCAGTACCTCATCTCACCAGCTTACTCTGTTATCCAAGGCATGTCCCTTTTGTCCTCGAGCCCAAAGGTTCATTTGTTAGCCTGAAGCGTCGCTTAGGAAGCTGCTTAACAAGATCCTCTTACAGATGGGACATGGAAATACCCCTCACCCTCTTGCCAGCATTTGAATGCTCTTCTGAAGTGGGATGCAGTGTTGTATAAATGTTTAAGAGCCCAGGTTGCAGAGTGCAGCCTAGCTTTGCAGCTGCATACATGCATAACCTTGGGCCAGGTTACTTCCCTCCAGAGCGCATCAGCTTCTTCATCTATAAAACAGAAATGATAATAGCATCTGCCAACAACACTGGATTCTGAGGATTCACCAAAACTACCCACATAAAAATCTTATCTCTATGCCTGTCACGTAGTAATATTTAGTTACTATTAGCTGCCATTATTAGTAATGATTAACAGAAAATGGTCACAATAAGGAGTTGGAACAGTGGTTCTCAACCTTGGCTACATATTAGAATCACCTGCGGAACTTCTAAAATTCTCATTGGGAGTTAACCCCATACCAATTAAATCAGATCTCGGTGAGAGAAGCAGTTGTCAGTATTTGTCAAAGCTCTCAGATAATTCCAATAGGCAGCCAAAGTTGAGAACCACCAGAACAGGCTAACCCAGATTCCAGATCCTTCCCAGCTCCACCCAGCTGAATTTAACACCTCGAGGTGAGCCTACCTTGAGGTTCCCCCAGCTGAGCTAGACGTGAGGCTGCCTCCTCAATTTCAGGCACATTCAAACACATCCACCCACCCCTCTCTCCAAGCATCTGCCTTTCAGGGAGCCACGCTTGGTGGCTTCAGGTAGGGTGAGAAGGAAACCCTCCTCACACATCTCCCAAGGCAAGGTAGGGGCTGGTCAGCTAGCCCTGCCGTTACACTCAGGATAGACAAAAGGAAATCATAAGTAATCGGTGCTATGCAAATATGCAACGAACCCAGCCCCCAGCCCCAGGGGAAGACACCCATTAGTCCCCCTGGCAAGAGGCTAAAGTGAGACTTAAAGGAAGGGGCCCCCTTCCTCCCAGCCCCCCTCCTGGGGTCCCAGCCTCAGCATGAGTGACGGGCACCAAGGTGGGTGGAGGGTCCTCAATTTAGCACAATTAAGTGTGGAGTTAGAGTTGGCAGTAACTTTAGCCCTGTGTCCATGGGAGATTTTTCCAGTTCTCCTATAATATTAATTGCATTTTTCATCCCAAAACTGACCCGCTGGCCTGAGTGTTTCTGCTGGGTACCCCAGCAGTGATCATTTGTTTACCCGGGGCTCAGAGCATCCTTAGCCTGGCTCAGAAGCTGCTAGGCCTGCGCCCTCTCCTGCCCCAGGCTTTGGTCTCTCCACTGTGCCTCCCCATTGCCCTATCCCTGCACAGGAAGCCCACTCCATGCACCATTGCAGTTAGGCCCCAGGAAACTGCAAATCACACGCACTAGTTACCAGCTTGCGAGTGCGCCCAGCGTCTCCCCTCCCGGTTGAGTTCCCTCTACCACCCAGGACCAGCAACCCCTTAGGCAGGGAGGGGTAAGTAGGAGCCAAGAGGCTGTGTGGATGGATTGTTCAAGGTGATTACTAGCTCAGAAAAAAGTAGCTGTGATTAAGAAGGCCATTTTGGGGAGGGGAGATGTGTGTTCCTAGAACACCCGCCGGGGAATGCACTCTAGTAAAGTCAGACTTGAACCGCCCACAGAGGGAGGGAGGGCACCCGGGGCTAAATACAGTCGAAAAGCAAGGTTAGTGAATTTAATGAGGTGATCTTAGGCAGCTTAATTCAGCTGGATAGCCGGGGGCTAGAGGAGGAGCCCCGCACAGGAAGTCGGAAGTTAAGGCTATGCTACTTAGAGTTCACGAATGCCTTTGTCATTCAGCCTGCCCGTGGAGGGGAGGCTCCCCATGGGGGTTCCGGGGGCGGGGTGGGGGGAGGCTCCCCGTGGGGGCTCCGGAGACACCCCCGCCCCATTCAGTTGCTTCCAACCTTTCTCTCCCACCTGCCCGGATCAGCGCCGCCCATCCCCACCCCCACCCCCACCCGTGTTCCTGGAAGTGGCACCCAGCTCAGACTCCACAGGGCCTGCCCCACCCCATGGGGTGTTCTGAAGGGTGCGGATGGAGCAGAGCCACCCAGCCTTCTCTCCTGGTTGGTTAAGACTCTGGCCTACAGGCAAAGGGTGGGGCGGGGCAAGAAAGGCCCAGGAGAGATCTCACGTGGCTTATCGTGGCCCTAGTTGCTGAGCTGGGGCCGGGTTCCTTTCCCCGGCAGTGGGTTTTGTTCCGCAGGGAGTGATGATCTTGACAGTCCTGTCTTAGGGACCCTATTGGTTGCAAGCTCTCAAGGGCAACACCCCTCGCCCTTCACCTGTGCACCCAGCAGGGCTAGGACTCAAAGAAGAGGTCCTGAAAGGAAAGGAGGGATGACCCATCCATATGGATTCGGCCCTTAGTTATTGCAGGTAATGGAAGACTCAGTTTCTCCATCTGGAAAACAGCTAATTGCAGAAGCCTCTCAGGGAGGAACATGAATTCAAACTCTTGCAGGAGTGAAGCCTTGTTTTGTCCTTGCTGCTCGAGTGTTACTCCTCTAACGACAGAAGAAGCCACTTAATGCCTACTTGATAATAACAGTGAGCAATTAATAATGACAATAATAGTTATTTGAACACAGACAGCTGTTTATCTGCAGGCACGCGAGCCGGAGCCCAGTTCCTGCTCCCGGGGAATAGCCCCACCTGTGGAGAGGCTGCTCCCTCCAGTGGAAGGCGATGATATGGTCAGCAAACTCCTGCCTCCTCGCCTCCCCTTCCTGATCTGGCCTTGGGCCCCAGCCGACAGTGTTCAAGATCACATCAGAAAACAGAGCAGACATCACAAACTCACTGCGTGTGACACCAAAATGTGATAAAGCAGGCTGACCCCGTGCCACCTCAGCTTCGGTTTCCTTTCCTGTAAAAGAAGGAGATGGGCCAGTCTCAGCCTGAACCCCTGCCTTGCCCCCCACCCAGTCCGATGGTCTCCTGGGAGCTCTACCCCTAAGCCCCGGACAAGCCCCGTGGCTGGCTCACGGCTGCCCCGGAGAGCCCCTTGGAAGCATGCCATGGGTCATTACAGAGCCCTGGAATGACAAGCTGTGTGGCACACAGTTCTCCAACTGCTTCCTTTGGCTCGAAATTACCTGCCCGCTGTGTGGGTCTGAGCTCCCTCCTCCCACCACACTCAGGGTCTCCCCCCAACACACATGCACCAAATCCCGCCCTTCTTTGCAAAGTCTAAGCATTTAGAGGGAAAGAAAAAACAGTGCAGAGGAAAGCAAGCCTGTTGTTGCATGGCAGTTCAAGGAAGCTCTAAGGCCTCTGCAAAGCTAGAGGAGAATGTCCCCAGAATGTTAAACGTGCCCCCTGGGTTCCCTCCCCTCCATGCCAACCTTGAACCAAGTCATTGGGCTTAGGAACTCAGTGTGGAGTTCTCTGGTCCCTGCTCTGCTGCAGCCTCACCTTGCCCCCTACATTGCAATGTCTAGGGTCTCCGGTTTGATCAGCTCTGTTCTGTGTAAGACCACCTGGGATGTGGCCCGGTGACTACCACTAAGGAGGTGAAGTGGGGAAGGTGGTGCTCAGGGAGCCTGGACTCTCCTTCCCGTGGCCCTGTGAAATCAGCAATGATAATAAGAATCACTCCTAAACTGTCAAGGCATCTGGGTGGCTCAGTTGGTTAGGCGTGATTTCAGCTCAGGCCATGATCTCAGGGTCATGGGATAGAGCCCCACTTGTGCTCTGAGCTGGGCATGGAGCCTGCTTGAGATTCTTTCTCTCCCTCTTCCTCTGCCCCTCCCCAACTTGCTCGAGAGCTCTCTCTCCCTCTCTCTCTCTCTCAAATAAATAATCTTACCAAAAAAAATTCCTAAAGTTTCATTAGGATGTCCCAGGCCTGTTCTAGAGGATTTACACATCTAACTTACTCAATACCCACAATAACCCTAGGAGATGGCTATTACTTCTTCCCTGTATTTTACAGACTAGGAGAAACAGGAACACCGAAGGGGGAAATAACTTGTCTAATAGCACAGAGCCAGTAAGTGATAGAGCTGAAATCTGAACCACAGGGAGTTTGGCTCCAGAGCCCACACTCCAGAGCTGTTTCTTCTTAAAAACAGTATTTTAAAATTCATATTGCTGTCTCTGACCTGAGTGCTTCAGATGCTAGGCACTGTGCTGAGAACTCTGCCTGCACCAAGCCAGGGAATGCTCCCAACAGTCCAGCGGGACAGATGCTATCCTTGCCTCTATCCTACAGCTGAAGCAGTGCAGGCTCAGAGAGGTTGAGCAACTAGCCCAAAGTCACAGAGATGGTGAGCAGCCGACTGGGATGCCTTCCCAAGTAGGCCTGAGTCCAGAGCCTGAGGCCGCTTGGTGACTTTAGCCCCCAATGCTCCCAGATGCTCCCCTCCAAAGGGCACAGTCCGAGCACCTGCTTTCCCTGAGCCAAAGAATGGATGCAGGCTTCTCTGGCAGGCTCCCTTCCTTCTGTGTGCCTCTGATTTGACCCTGGAAGAAAGGTGCAGTGGGAGGAAATGCTCGGCTTAACTCCCAAGGAGGACTCTGTCTTCCTGCTGGCCCAGACCTTAGCTCTCCACTAGTGCACCCCATGTTTGCCACCCCCTCCCCATTCCTTCCCCCAACTCCCAACATGCCCGCTTAACCGGGCAGGGATGCACAACTCCAGGCCCAGCGTGACGGATATGTATGGCCAAGAACAGTGATGTATCTATTAAGTGAAAGCGACAACTTTCATTAACCCAAGTAGACATTATTAAAACACACTGGTTGTCTCTGGGAAATGAAGTGCCCTGCGCAGGCTGGAGCCGAGCCCCTGCTTGTAGGCTGCAAGCTGCAGAATGTGGGCTGGGCCTCCCTCTGGCACCCTGCATTTCATCCATCATTTCCCATGAAGCAGGCCCCATCCTAAGCCCCCCACATTACTCCCCTGACAGCGCTCGACACATGACTTCTCCCTCTGGCATCTCTCTGAATCAGGAATCCCAGGCCCAGGTGGCCCGAGGCCTGGAGCCCAGGGGCGCTCCGTGACTCGCCCTGCCTGCACCTGGAGCCAGAGATGCCTGCTGGGGCACTGACTGAGTCCATTCAATGCAGCACTCTAAACCTGAACAGAATCCCGGCCGTGGCTGAGGGGGCACCACTGGAGATGTGGCTTGGTGGGGTCCCAGCTTTCGGGGCCACTGGAGTCAGCGACTAGGTAGAGTTATATCCACGGGGACCCCGGTCAGGGCAGCTGGGAGCCCTGAGATGCGGGAGAGGCCAGAGGATGGGAAGGATGGAGTAGAAAGGGTAGAACTGGGAAGGGTGGGAGACAGGGCTCATGGGGCAGGACCGCCCCTGCCTGGGGTCTGTGACCACCGGCCTTTGCTGAGGTTGGAGAAGCGGCAATAGTAATCACATCTACCACTTTGCAATTTACAAAGCACTTTTACATAGAACCATCTCGTTCGCTCCTCCTAAGTCCTGCTGCGAGGGAGCTAGCTAGCATCAGCCTGCTTTCCCTTTTGTACGGATGATGAGAGGAGGCTCAGAGAGGTCGAGTCACACAAGGGAGGTTGGTAAGTGGCAGCTCCCGGCTAAGTGCCTGGGCCTCCGACCCTGCGTCTGGTGTTGTTTCCAGACTTCACTTCATCTCGCAGTTCTTTTATTAAGTTCCAAACATTGATGCCTGGCGAAGTTGAGATGCTCTTATTTGGAGGGCCTCCCCGCATTCTGTGCAACCTCACACCCACGCGCAGGTGCATACCTGCCCCCCGGCCCCTTATGGCCACCGCTCGGACACCTGTGGCTGCAGACGTAGCACAGAGGGCTGCAGGTGTCCGAGCTGGTCAGCGAGGACGGTGCTACCACTAACTGATTGCAGGACGCCACCTCCTGATCTGTACGGTGAATTCTCTGCGACCCTGTGGGGGAGACTAGGCAAATCCTCTGGTGCAGGCCTGGCACATAGTAGGTGTTCAGCTGAAAGGGCTTGTAATGTTCTTCTTGAAGAACAGCAAAACCACTAGCCCAGACTGCAGCGTGGCCAATATTTATTGACTGCTCTCGTTTTGTCCCAGGTGAGGATCAGCGTGTCTCATGCTTTCACAGATGGTCTCCATACCCGCTCCCCTGTGTGTACTCACCCTTGTCACCTTTGTGTCCTCGTTTTGGCTTCAGAAATACAGTTGTTCTAAACCTGTAGAGACACCCAGAAGAGACAGAGCAAGAACAGGGGCTCTAGCTCAGTCACCTCTTATTTCCACGGCCTGGCATCTTGCCTGATGTGATAGATTATCAATGAATGTTAATAGAGGGGTGGAAGTGAGGGAGGGAGGGGAAAGGCCAAACAAACAAAAAAGTAGGTGGGTGATGAAAATCATGACAGTCTTTGGCCAATTGGCCATCTCAACAGATTCAAGCTCCTCTGCAAGGCAGGACTGTGCGGCTGGCCTCAGGCCCAGCGGGAGGAGGGCTGTCTATTTGGGGGGCACGGGCAGGAGCCCTGTGTTGGGGGACTGCAGGACCTATCCCTGCTTCCTGGTCTTCTCTTCCCTTCAGCAGGCCTGGCCAATCCAGAGCTGCCAGCCCTTCAGGGCCAGGAGAGGTGACAGGCCCGGTGCCGCCCCCACCACGTGAGCGCCACCCACCACGTGAGCGCCCTGATGTGTGGCTCCAGCCCATGTTCTTCCTTCCCATCATGTCTGTGGAGAGAAGGACAGGGAGGCGGGGGGCTCAGGTGGGGGCCATCTGCGGAGATTTCTATACCTCCCTCTCCCCTCCCATGTCCCTCTCTCCTTGGGCAAGGCCCCCTGCACTCAGTGCACTTCAACACTTGGCCCGGGCGCTACCTCTCCCCATGACCCCTCCTTCCCTGGGCTCCAGGGTGGCTACCCCTCCCTAATTCATCAGGAATGAGGGCTCTCACCACAGGGGAGGAAGATATTTCTCTCTAAACCAGCTGCTACAGGATGAAGCCCCCACCTGCCTGCCCCTCGGTACTCAATGTGAATTGTTTTAATCAAAGCACTACGCTGAACAGGGAGCCCCAGTCTCCTCACCCTGGCTTGGGGGCTCAGCAGCTCTGGAAATCTGTAGAGGAGTCTCAAGATGACAAGCTATCCAATGCAAAATGGATCCCCTTCTCAGAGTAGCCAGACGCCCTCCCCTGCTGGGTGGCCGGGAGTAGATGTGGAGAAGCGTGAGGTAGGTTCTTTGGCGTCTGAGCCAACAAAGAAAGTATCTCATGCTGGCCCCTACGCCTCACCCAGTCAGACCTTCAGTAATCATTTAGTGAGACCCCTGCAGACTTGTCTGAGTGAGAGAGGCCTGCCCCGCACTTGGCCTTGTTTCCGTAGGTTGACTTTCACCCTGGCCTTAAACTTTCCCAGAGCAGTTCCTGAGAAGCTCAGTGAACTGCCTCAGACAGAACAGAAAGCTCGGGGTAAATAAGTTTATCAAGGTTATGGTTCCAGGGGTACAAGTGAGGGTCACAGGTCGGAACCCAGCCCCAGTGCTTGAGGCCCAAAGCTAAGACGAAGCTTGCACATTGACCGTGCAGCCTCAGTCCCTCCTTTCTGCAAGGCAACTGTGACAGAATGAAGAGATCAGAGGCACTGAAGGCAAAAAACCTGGATACTGGCCTCAGTTCTGTCACTTACAAGCTGTGTGACCTCAGGCTCTTTAGCTTGATCTCTCTGAGCCCATCCCTCATCTATCTGTTGAGGCTGTTTTCGGAGGCTGGTTTAGATCAAATGAGATAATGTATGTAGACGTGCTCTATAATCCACAAGGCACTTGACAAAGGCAAGTTTGCTATTAAGGCATCTGGGGCCCAGGACGAAAAGTACAGAGGGCCAGGGGCCAGGCCTGGGGAGAGAAGTTGGAAGGAGCACTGCCTCCTGAATAACCCCACACACCACAAGCTCCGTAACCCTAAAAAGCTCCAAGGGCAAAGGTCTCCCGGCTGGAGCCACCTCTGACAGCGCGCATACAATGAGCTCTTCTTCGGAGCAGCATCAAAAGGCAAACAGAAACGCTGCTGGGGTTGACCTCTTGGCCACCGCTCCTGGGGAAAGACTTTGTTTTGTGAAGAGGGAGGGGAGCCACCCCTTATCCCGGTAAACAAATTCAGCCATTCCATTAGCTCCTGCCTGGTGTTGATCATGCAACGGGAAAAGGCCACCGCCCCCCGCCGGGCTACTTCTGAGACTTCGAGGGGAGAATCAAAGAGGCAGCCTTGGGTGACCTTGTTTCATCTCAGACGCTCCCAGGATCCCTTGTCTCCTAAAACTCCTGCTGGCCCATATGCACAGCTGTCTGGCCACGGTGTCCACTTTTAATGCAGAGTCCTTGGGGTGGGGGGGACAGACACCGAGGAAGGAGGGAGGGGCATGGGAGGGAAAGCATCAGCTTTTATTGGGCACCTACTGTGATCCAGGTTGGACAGAGATAAAGAGAGCACAGACAGGGGCATCTGGGTGGCTCAGTTGGTTAAGCATCTGCCTTTGGCTCAAGGTCATGATCCCGGGGCCCTGGGATGGAGTCCCACGTCGGGCTCCCTGCTCAGCGGGGAACCTGCTCCTCCCTCTCTCTCTGCTGCTCCCCCTGCTTGTGCTCTCCCTCTCTCTGTCAAAAAAATGAATAAAATCTTTTAAAAAAAAGACAGCAGACAAAGGGAGCCGGCCCAGCGCTGAGGGGGAAGGTGTGGGCCACTCGCTGGGTACGCTTTGCTCACCATTCTTTCCTCCGGATTCTGCCATCTCTAGTCAGCACCTGGAGGGGGCCTCAGTTTTAGAAGATGGGTCGCATTTGGCGGGGAGGTGGGCATAAGGGAACAGGACTCCCCAAAGGGAGCGCAGTAGGGGCAGTGGTGATTTGGGGATTAGCAGGAGGCAGATAAAAGGGCAAACAGGTGGGAGGCCCCATGGCATCGCGGGTGACAAAGACAGGACACGCACGGGCGGCCCAGGCCAGGTGGGGAGGCAGGGAACATGCCAGGTTCCGTTAGGTGCCACAGCGAGAGGGACTGACTGAGTGGTGAAGGAGAAGGCTTCTGTTTACAGCCATCTATCTCCCATAATTAGCCATTTAGGAAGAAAATAGCCTTCAAATTCAAAGGTAAATTGACTTACATTGGGATAATAATGTTTGATTGAGCACAGGAAGTTCATCTTTAGAGTATGAGAGCAAACAAATTGCTTTTCTTCCCCGGTGCTGGGGAAGAAACAAGATGAGATTGCAGGTGCTCCCGGAGCTGTGTTCCCATGGCCTCAGGGCATTAGCAGGCTCCGGGGCTCAGCCACCAAAATGAAGGTGGGCTCAGCTCAGTCCCTGCCAGTTGATTCCTGAACCTTGTTTTAGAGAGTTTTTAAATTATCCTGCATCCCATCGATGCAGCAATCAGTTATTATTGTCAACAAGAGCATGAAGAGACATAAATTCCCTCCCTTAGATAGAGACTGGTTCATAAATACATTTCTTTATTGCTTCCTAGATTGGAGAAATTGCTCTGCTTTGGCTTCCTGGAACGTGGGGGTGGGGGTGGGGGTGCAGAGGGGCTTAGATTTTGCTTCTGATTAAGGTTGTGAAATCCTGGATGATTTCCACTAGAAGGCACTGCATTCTGAGCTTCCTGGACTTGGGGGGCCAGGTGAGGGGAGGGAGAGTGGAGAGAGAGCACACAAATAATTAAAACATAACGTGATATGTGCTGTGATAGAAATATGAACAGATGTGAGACTCAGGGAACAGTAACTCTCACTGGAGAAGTCAGGTAATTCTTTTTCAGAGGAGGAAAGTTTGAGTCAAGCTTTGAAAGGTAAAGTACAGAAGTGAATTAGCAGAGATGCGCAGAGACCCCCATGGCCTCCTTGGTAGAGCCCCCTCTGGCACTTTGGGTTCTGACAGAAATTCAAACTTTAGGCTACTAATAGAAACCAAGAATCACCTCAATAGAGCTTTATCTCAGCTATGTCTTTCTTCCATTTATTCTGATAATGTATTTTTGGAATAGGGGTGAAGAGACTCAGGCAGTCATAGATTTGAGCGCGAATGTGTGTGTGAGCGTGCATGCGCATGTGCGCACAAATGCACCACCTATGTGGCTCACAGATGTGGAAGGTTTAAGTCCTTGAGTCTGAATATAAAGGAGCAAATCAAAGTCAGACTTTTTTAAAGCTAAGAAGGACCTGTATTAGTTATCTACTGCTGTGTAACAAATTCCCCAAAATTAGCAGCTTAAGACAATACACATTTATTAGTTCAAAATCCCTGTGGGTCAGGAATCTGGGCATGGCTCAGCTATGCCCTCAGCTTCGACATCAGTCACTCTGAAGGCAGCAGGCTAGGTGCTATAGTCATCTCAAGGCTCACCTAGGGCGAGGGTCTGCTTCAGAGCCCCCACACAGGGTGGTCGGCTGGATTCAGTTCCTTGCAGGCTGTCGGATTGAGTGCCTCAGTTTCTCACTGAATGTTGGCCAAGAGCCACCCCCCTCCCCGTTCTTGCTACATGGGTCTCTCCCACATGGCAACTCCTTCTTCAAAGTAGGCAGCCCAGAGGTCAGGAGAAAGGGTGTGGGGGTGCCAACAAGACAGACTTCAGAAGGTCACAGTCATTTGTAACTTAATTCCAGATGTCACATCTCATCGCTCGGGCTGTATTCTATTCACTAGAAACAAGCCACGAGATCCAGCCCACACTCCAGGGAGGGGAGTGTACACACACACACACACACACACACACACGCACACACACACGTGTTTGAAAACCAGAAGAGAGATCACAGGAAGCTGCCTACCACCAGAACTTGGCCATCAATCAATTCGAATCTCCTGAAGGTAGACTAAGACAGTGGGAACCCAGCTGAGCCCCGAAGCCAGACACAGCTCAGGCTCTCTCCCCAGAGCCCCCCCTTCAACCACAGAGAAGGGTGGTCAGTGGGGCCGCTTGAGCCAGGACGGGGGTGGGGGAAGTTTCCTGGAGAAGCAGATCCAGAGCTTATCTACGCAACAGCTGTCTGCAGGTCCCTTGCAGAGGCTCATGATGACCCCCAGACTCCTCGCTGGGCATGACAGGCCCCTGGAGGTTCTCATTTGAAGGAAAAGCCGAGTGGGCCCCAGTTTCTCTGCAGGCACCTGTGTGCCTGACCCAGCCCCAGCCAGATGCCAGTAGAGAAATGGCAAAGCAGAGAGCCCCCAGGAGGGTCAGGGGAACAAACAGCCCAAGAAGAGTGGTCACCTCTCTCCACTTCAAGAGTTAAAGGCAACAGAGAAGAAGAAAAGAGTCAGGGGCTGAAATCGCAGGCAGAGCCAGAAGCATGCCTGCCTCAGGGGGAGTCCATTAGGGGCCAAGACAGTGTTGGGAACAACGCAGCTGAGGCAGCGGAAGCAGCCAAAAATCCCCTGGAAACAGGGTGCCCAGACTCCTGCTTTCGGATGTCTTCACAGATTAATAAGGCTTTTGAGGATTTCCAGAAATGTTTCTATGAGTCAGAGCCTAAGAGGGGCCAACATAGGGCTCTTTGAAGCCTTCTTTTCAGCAGCTTGAAACAGCGGTCTCTGCACCCAGCAAGGAGGGGCGAGGCCCGGGAGAGCCAGGGAAAGCTATTGTGTCTCTAGAAAATGGGAGCCCACAAGGGGACTTTCTAACAGCCCCGAGCAAGCCATTGAAGTTGGAAGGCAGGCACATGCCTTAGTCCAGGAACAATTATCCGGCCCATCAATAGCAGGGAGACAGCCACAGCTCGGATACAAAAACCACCCGATCTGCAGACTGAGGTGGAGGGCATTCTCAGAAGTGAGGAGGCCCTAAAAGTCAGAGATAACGTTTAAGAGGCAAAACAAGAATTATTATTCCCATTGTGGAGGGAAGGAAACCGAAGCTCAAAGACATTTAATGACTTACCCAAAGTCTCTCAGCAATAAATGGTAGAGTGGGTGGTCATTCTGTAACAGTTTGGTGTTCACTTGTTAGCAGCAGACATCCAGAGTACCAGCGGTGTAAACAAGCAAGGGGTTAGTTAACTCTTTCTCTCGCATAACACGAAGACTAGAGGTAGGCAGGCAGCCCATCCTGAACACTGGCTTCCATGCTCGGGCAGTACCACAGGTCATAAAAGGGCTGCCGAAGCCCCCAAGGCATCAGCTCCACTTTTCAGGCAGGAAGAAGAGGAAAGAGCGACAGCAGTGCACCCTCCCAGGGGAACCTACCATCTTTAAAGAAGCCCACCCAGTGGTTTCTGGTTGTATCTCAGTAGCTACCTTTCGCTTTTCAAGGGACACTAGGAATTTATATTTTGTTAGCTTAGTTACATTCCCACAATATAAGGATTCTGATGGTAAATAAATGGGAGAATGTGTATTACGTAGGCAAACAGTACTTTTTGACACAAGACTCAAATTTCCTGAATTTAAACCCCCAAAGTCTTCCCACTCTCTAGACTGCCTATGGTAAGCATGGACAGTAGTTGTCCACTACCCTGTGCCCTGGCCTAACACTGAGTCACTGGCCACCCTGAATTATCCAGCATCCAGGGGGCCCTGCTGCCCAAGCATCGGTGGCCAAGGGCCCCAGGAAGACATTATTGTGTCTGCTCCATCTTGAGTGCCGTTTGCTACCGGCCGGCCCAAATCGCGTCTCTGGCAGGTTCTGCCTGCTCAGCTTGAATACGCACTGAGTGTACTTCTCTTGGGGCTTCACAGACCAGCCATGGGTCTTTGCTTTTATTGTAGGATCATGATGGGATGTTGAAGGGGAATTCAGTGGCTGTTGTGCTCCATTCTAGACACAACAGTGTTTCCCAAGGATACAGTGTTGGTCACGTTATATTAAAAAAAAAATGGTGCATGCAGGACTCGGGGCACTGGAAGCGCAGCCAGTTACATACTTGTGTTAATACCCCAGAGATCAGAAACAAGTGGCCACATTCTGCCCCACTGGTACCAACTTTTATTCCATGTCGGGGAACACAAGGGTCCCATTTTTCACTGGTGTGGCAAACAAAGAACCCTGAAACCAGTCACGGGGGGAGGTCCTTGAGACAGCAGAGTGGGGCCACTTGCCCTTTGAGACCAAAATAGTTTGGAGCTCCAAATGGAAACTGTGAAGCTGATGGCAGAGCAATGTGACAGGGCCATCCTTTCTACCAGCTTCCTGTTGCCCCATTTCCAGATTTCTTCCTGTGACATTTCAAGTTACAAGGCTCCCATCTCAGAACTTTGACTTTGAATGTCTTTTCATATTGGCCTTAAAGAAGATGGTGTCATCAGTGACCTTTTTAAAAGACCACGGGGGCTTAATTAAAAACTAAACTTGGCCACTTAATTCAGACGATCCTGTCGAGTCCTCGGCACCAAAGTGAACTCAGGCTTGTCAGCTTGCAGCAAGCAGGCTGTTGGCACTGCCCTGTGGTGTCCCGGCGCTGTGGAGCCGCAGAGCGCTGGGCAGGTGCTGGCCCAGGCCCCGGGACCACCGATGCAAGACAGGGGCCCGGCCATGAAAGCTCAGGAGCTCTGCGGAGAGTGGAGGAGCCCATTGGGGAGACCGAGGCATCTGTGCAGGGAAGGCCCTCCAAGGAAGAGAATGGGGACCACATGGGTTCCTGGTGACGGCCAGTCTAGAGCAAGGGAATTTCTCCTATGACCTAGCTTCCCTCTGAGTGACTCAGTGGAGGGACCGGGACCCACGTAATGACCCCATCCTGCTCCTTCCTCCTGTTTTAAAGATCCTCGTCATTGGTACATGTCTTCTGGGTCTTGGGCGCTACACGCAGGCTCTGCCTCTCTCTCCTGGCTCCCATCACCAGAGGTCGTCAAACTCATCCGGAAGACCAGACCGGAGGGTTGTTTCTGTTCTTTATCAGTGGTGGCTTTTAGTACCCCTTCTCAAAAGAGGAAAGCAGGGCTCAAGGTGCAGAGGTTAGCTGTGAAGAGTTTCGCGCTCCCCACTTCGGGTCCCTGGAGCCATCTGGAGAGGTACCTGACTCCAGTTCCTTTGTCTGCCCAAAGTGGGCGTTCACCCCTTCTGGGCCCCTCCTCTCTGCTCAAGTGGGTTAAGAGCCTCTGAAAGAGAAGAAGAGGTTGATGAAGTAGATCCTGAGTGCTCTCCAGCCAGCTGTCAGCCCAAGGACCTTGTCACCATCCCCATCCCCACCCCCACCCCAGCTACAGGGAAACGATGCCACCCGTCGCTGAGGGGAGCTCTGCGTCCACGGTCAGTGCCGGCTTGGGAAGGGGGCTGTGTTCACGACAACCAGGAAGACCCCGGTGGGCCCAAGGTCCGGACAGCTGCAAAGTGGCTTTCGCCAGGAAGTACCACTGGCACCGAGGACTGAGAAATGCATGACAGGAGGCTTGCAGAAAACACCAAGCGACTCCTAAACACAAGTTCCTTCTCTGTGTCCTCGGAATTTTGTATATCTGTAGGATAGTGCCTTTCTCTGTGTTCTTGAATAGGACCCATGGCCAGACAGAGAAGGGAATTGGCCAGGAGTGTGCATTAGAAATCAGAGAATTTTAGAGTTGGCAGAGGTCTTAGAGTTTCTACTGCTGTGTCTTTGTACCCTTGAAGGTCCCGCTCATCAGGCCTCTGAGGCTCAGAGTGTTAAATGACTGGCCTGGTGGATCCAGCAGTGGTTAGCCACCCTGCCTGGGAAGAAAGGAGTTGCTCCCCACCCCGCCCCCAAACCAAGCCCTGCCCTTCAAGGCCCTCCTGGATTTCTACCAGGTCCTCCATCCTTCCCGACCCACGCCTCTGCCTTCCTCCGTCTGCAGGTAAATGAGTCCCGCGTCCTCCAGCAGACCGGCACTATACAGGCCCCGTGACCAGTGTGGGGGGGGTGAGGTCTTGAGAGTGGGAAGGAGGGAGCCAAATGATCTGCTTTCTCTTCTCCATTCAGGCAGAAAGGAGGGGGGAGGAGCCTCCGCCAATGCAAAGTAGCCTCCACCTCGTCTTGTGGTTTGTCAGTCAGTCGGCAAACATCCACCCATCCAGGGAGCCCCGCTGAGCAAAGCACTAGCCTGGCCTGGGCCCCCCCTTGGGGGAGGACTGTCAGATCACATTGCCTGATGCGCTGAGTTCCATGGCAGCTATCAGTGGGTTAACGTGCAGAGCTTCCTAGAGAGGTGGTAGGAGAAGGCGGACTTCCCAGCTTTGGGGGCAAGCGGAGGGGGCTTACAAGTCCTCTTGAGAATCTGCTGGAAGCTCTGACGGCTCTGAACATCCTCCTTCCTTAGACGTTACATGCATATTCACTCTAGTTTAGGGAACTGCACGCCACCCTACTATGCGCACACCACCCCATGAGGACACTGTTCTAGATTATCCCGCACATACAGGCAGGGTGGCCCCAAGGAAACCGCCAGCAGCAGGCCAGCGAGTCGGCTGATCAGTCAGCGGGGAGTGGGGCCAGGAGTGTGTTCCATCACCGACCCCGAACCCAGAGAGAATGCAGCACGCTGGCCAGTGCGGGCCTGCCTGCCCCGTCCACTTAGCACGCTGCCCTGTGCCCTCAGTGAGCAGGGAGGACCGGCTGGGGGCTGGGGACCGGATGACAAGCCTGCTTGCCGCTGTCTCAGCCAGAGAGAGCTAGTGTCGTGGAAATGTGGCGCCCCTGCAGCCTCCCGATAACAGTGCTAAATAAAGGTAATTTTCAAGTTCCCAGTTAACAATGGCTGAGCGCGCAAGCGGTGACCAAAGAGTCAGTCAATTACTGGGCGAGCTGTCGGGGCACTGCTCTAAGAGCCACCTGGCCCGTGGTCTGCGTCCACACAAGGATGACCTGCAGAAAACAGCGTCTTCGCTCCATGGGAAGCCAAAGCCACATTTGTTTCTCCAAAGCCTGGGCGTTTTTTTCCTATTAAAGAACCATTCAGATAAGCCACGTGTCTGCAGAAAGGGTATGCTCCCTGGGCTTCTGGCTGCGAAGCTTTTTGTCCAAAGGGGCCCTACCCAGTGCCTCCTCCCCTCTAGCCCCTCCCAGCCCCAACTTGCCCCAGGCCTCCCTGCCCTCCGCTTCCCTGAAACAGGCCTCTCCCCCGGGAGCTGAGATTCTCTTTCTTCCTGCCCCCTTCTCTTGTGGCCTCACCGGCTCCGTACAGTAGCTTTCCCTTCCCAGAGCACACACAGCCTAACCTGGGACTGGTTCCAAACTCACTTCCTCCCCAAGGCCTCCCCAAGTGGCTCTTCTGGGCCCATGCCCCTGGCTTTCTTGGCCCTGACCCGAACAGAAGGACTATTTGCAGCCACTCACTTGTGCAGGAGGCTTATAGGAGGTACTGTGTTTTCTTTGCCATGGTCCTTTTTATCGATGTGGTCTGTCCTCCCCAGTGAACCAGACCCCTCAAGGACACTGCCTCCTCTAGACCCCTCTCTTCTGTGGGAGGCTACATGCTGTAGGAGAAAGAGCTTGAGCTTGGGAATCAGTTGAAATTGTCAAATCTTGACTAACCCCCAACACACCTCCTAACTGTGTGACTTTGGACTTCGCTCATCCATGTAAAGGAAATGAGGTTTACAATAACCATTAGAAAAATACCTACAACAGAGCCTGACACATCACAGGCAGCCAACACACTTAAGTCCCCATCCGAGGGGCCCAGCGGAAGGTTCTGGAATTTTATTTCATGGCCCATTGGGGGCTGTGAACAAGCCCTTAGCTCTATCTCAGAGACTCATTAATGAAGAATCCAATGGCAAGGAGCCCCCAGCCCGAGCACTTGCAGGCCCCCAGAATGTCAGGGCCCTGAGCGGCCCAGCAAGAGGCCTGGGGCTGCTTGGACTCCAGGAATGGTGAGCTGTGTGACCTTGGGCAAGACACAAAACCTCTCTGAGCTTCCATTTCCTCATCATAAGGGAAGTCTCCACCCAGCTGGTCCACACAAGCATTACTGTGAGGAGCAGTGGGAGCACCTTCATGGACGGCAGAACCACCTGGGGTTTGCGTACCCAAACTACCTCCCTGCCAGAACATGTGAAGTTTCACCCAGGGATTTATGCCTTTAGGTTAAGGGCTTCTTTTGTTTAAGTATTTATACCCTTGGGTTATGGCTGGTTCCAAGCACCAAGCCAATTGTTCGACTTTAACACCTTAACACCACATTAGTGCATTAGATCACTTTCTAATGAGGCAGTTCTCAAGGGAATGGGGGTGAAATGAGACCCACAGGACAGATAAATCGTGGTGTGGGAAGGAGGAAGAGAAAGTAGGAAGACCTGGGTGGGGTGCCCAGCAAGGCAGGGTCCTAGGAAGTCTGAGCTCCTGGATCCCAAGGTGGGGTGAGGGAACAAGGCAGAGACAAAGGCGGGAAAATGAGAGGGGAACACAGAGAGCTTTGCTCCCTTCCCAGCTTCCCGAGGGCTATTTCCTGCCTCACTTCATCCCTCTTCTTATTCCCCATCCCCACTCCCACCCTCACACTGCCAGGAATGGTCTGGGACTCACAGTTACCAGGTCAGAGCACCTCTCCTACACTACTCCGCCTCATCCTGGACAGGCTGGTGCGCTCCTCCCCGCACCCAGGAGGACACAGACTACTGTCCGTGTCCCTAGCCTCCTTGAGCCGGGGACAGCAGCCCCCACAGGCACTGCTCAGGCCCTAATTACACCCTCCATCACTTTCCCACTGAGGCTGAAATGGGGACAGATCACTCACCAAGCAGTGGCAGTGACCTTCACAGACCGATTCTCCTCCATTCAGCCCCCTCCTTGCCGGAGACCATGTTCTCTTTCATCTGGAGCCTTCACCGAATGCCACAGCAGAGCCAAGTGCAGCCATTGGAGACTCAGCCTGCGAGGCGCGGAGGGGGGCGGTGTGGGCTTCAGCCCGTGGCTACACAAGAGGGCGATAAAAACGGGTTTGCCCACAGTGGCTAATTTCTGGAAGACCTGGAGCCTTAGGATTGGCTGTAAAGCCTAACAGTTGCCAACCCTGGGACTTGGGGACCCCAGAAAAAGTCAGTGCCATCTTCGGCTGCATTCTTTGCAAAACGATGTTCCAAACAGTGAGGTGACAGCCCCCTGAGCTTAGCTTAGTCAGGCCACATCTGGAGTTTCGCATTCAGTTCTAGAAGTCTGTTTGGAAAGGGATATTAACAAAACCAAGAACACCATGGTGGTTTAGGAAAAGACCTGTGCCAGATGAGGAAGAGGTGGCACGTTACAATGCTTAAGAACACGGGATCTCAAGAGTCCGCCTCCTGGGTTCACATGTGAGACTCAGCTAAGCTGGTATTTGTATTCATATTCATCTTTGTGTTAATCTGGGTACCCGGAGGATATGCTCTGCTGCAGTTGGGCCCTGGTTGGTATTCAGAGGGTGAGCTCCCATTCCTCAGGATGAGACACAGTAGACAGTGGGGATCTCGGGTGGTAAGTGAAACAGGCCCTCAGCCTGCAGCGCGGGCACCAGGACGGGCCCTGCCCAGACCTGGCAGGGGCAAGGATGCTAGCAGGTGAGGCCAGGATGAAGGCAATTCCCGCGAGCATCAGTAACTGGCGTACTAGCGGGAACTGAGGCTGGGAGGGAAGGAGCCGCACTCACCCCCGATAGAGAGTGTCAGCACCGCACAGGCCCCAGGGTGCCTGAGACATGCTTTGGGTTCAGAAACAGGCGTTCTTACCCCCGCACAGCCACCAAGGGAGCCGTGTGCCCAAGCGCACATGACTGCACTTCCCTGAGTTTGTTTCATTCGCAAACAGCAGTGGCTACTTCCCAGGGCGGGAAGTGGGGGAAAGCACTGAGCAAGGCCAGACCCCCAGACCCTGAACGAATGTCAGCTGCCTCTCCATGCTGCTTTTCAGTTTCCCAGGGATCATGAGCCACCAGCAATAGAACCGGTGCCAGCCCTGCCCGCAGGTGGGGCGGCGGATGGCTGGCCACCATGGCCCTGCTTCCTTGGCCCAGAGTGACGATCGTCATGGATGAAGCAGCCGCAGCCCAAGTTCTAGAAGATTCAGAGGGTGGCTGTGCCCCCATTTCAGGGACTTGCTTTTCCTCCCCTCCCTGCAGACGCAGAGATAGCCCAGACTCCTCCAGTTGTGGAGGGTTTGGAGGGCCCTTCATCTGCCATCCGGTTATTTGTTGTCCCTGTTGTCATGAGGAACAGAAGAGAAACAGCATCTCTGGCCAGAGCCGCAGGAGGCAGACCCTGGAGAGAGGCAGCAGCCCCGGGGCTGCAATAATTGCTCTGATTGGAAGGCGTTTTTTCGGGTTCCTGGGAGAGACCTGGGCTGTGCAGCAAGTTGCCGGTGCCCCGGGGGGTTCCGGGAAGATCCTGGGGGCTTGTGGCTCCCTTGAAGAATGGGTGCTGGGTTCCACGCACCGAATTGCTGTTATTTCTTTCTCCCTGCAGCGAGCTCCCTGTTGGGGTGACAGATGTCCTTGGTTTTCCCCGGTTCTCCCACTGTCTCCCCGACCTCACCTCAGCTGTTCTCACGAGACAGAACTCTAACCTCGCTCATAAATCCATTCATTGGACATGTATTTCCGGAGTGCCTACTAACTGCCAGGCTGTGTTCTAGGTGCTTGAGGTCTATCGGGGGGGAAAAAAAGGCCCCTGCACTAGGGGGAGAAAGACCCTAAACAAAAACATAATACAGAAGCTAGTTAGGGGCGCCTGGGTGGCTCAGCCCATTTTTGGAGGGTTTCGAGGGCTCAGTCGGTTGGGCGTCTGCTCAGGTCATGATCCCAAGGTCCTGGGATTGATTCCTGCACCGGGTTCCCTGCTCAGCAGGGAGTCTGCTTCTCCCTCTCCCTCTGCCTGCCGCTCCCCCTGCTTGTGTGTGCGCTCTCTCTCTCCCTGTCAAATAAATAAATTTTTAAAAAATCTTTTTTTTTTAATTTTTAAAAAATCTTAAAAAAAAAAAAAGAAGAAGTTAGTTGTACAGAATGCTACAGAGTGCCTCTTAGGGGAGGAGAGTGGGTGGAGCCGGGTAAGCCGACCTGGGAGTGCCCCGGGCCAGGGCAGGGCCTTGGACTCCAAGGGAAACCTTCCCTGAAGGCTTCTCTCCTGCCCGTCCCTGCCAAGGGCCCCCTAGCAAGGTTCCACCAAACCACTCCAGGTTGTTATTTCGGCGAAGGAGACCCCAGCTTTCCCCGGGCTCCTGTTCCCACCCTTCCCAGCCAGTGCAGCCCTTGCAGGTGCCCAACAATGTGCAAGTCACTTTTTTTTTCTTTTCCTTTCAAAGATCCATCCACTTATTTCAGAGAGAGAGTGCACGCCTGAGCAGAGGGAGCCGAGGGAGAGGGAGACAAGCAGACTCCCCACTGCGCGGGAGCCCAGTGAAGGGCTCTGTCCCAGGACCCTGGGATCGTAACCTAAGCCAACACCTAAGCCCCAAGATTGGGGCTCTGGGAGGATGAGTAATGAAGGCCAAGGTCACACAGTTCTAGTAAGTGTGGTAAGAGTCTAGGAAGTGGTAGAGCCGGAACCTAGCCAGGACTTTGGCTCCCCATCTGCACTCTGGGCCATGACGCAGTGTTGCTCTCACATCCCTGATCACATTCCACCCAAACCCATCCCATGAGCCAGGAATGATAAAGACCATTTTGCTCGTGGAAAAACTAAGATGCAGAGAGTATAAGTAACTTGCCTCAAGTCATACAGCTAGCAAATGGCAGAGCCTGGACTTGTCCCAGATGTGCCTCCTGGGCCAGTGTTCTCTCCCTGTGCCCCAGATTGCACATATTCTCAGGTCAGCTTCTCCCTCCTTCTTGAAACCCTCCAAAAATGGACTTCAGCCCCCTCTCCATACCAAGACCCTGGCTCTCCTTCATTCATTCATCCCTTGCATTCAGTCACCCCATGAACATGAGCAAGGAGAGAAAAGATAGACGGCGATGAGGATTGTGTTCAACTCTTTTACTTAAGTCATAATCATGCCTAATCTAAATTTGCAGGAATGTGTTACACAGGCTAATCATTCACATATATTGTACCACAGTTTCAATTTAGGGGAAAGTAAAAGCCATTCAGAAGGCAGAAGTATGTTAAATGAACAACTCCCAGATTACTGTCCTTTAGTTAGATAAAGCACAGCAGGGAGGGGTTGGGGTTTGGGGTTGGCTTTTTTTTTGCCCCCCTGGGCTTTTTTTTTTTTTTTTTGGTTTTGGTTTTGGTTTTTGGTTCAGGGATTGGTGCTGTCTACTCTGGTTTGGGTGCATTTCTGGCTCCTCCTTCACGTACAATTAAAGGCTGAGGAGTCCAAGGCAAAATGAAGACCCTCCAGGCTACAGGTTGGCGTGAGGGAGTGGCGGTGGTTTGGGAGACATGGTGGCTCCATGGACTCATGCCTGACGGAGAAGACACATACTTGGGGTCTGCACCCTGCTCCCAGCTGACCTCTTGGCCTGCTGCCCACCACTCCCTCTCCAACTCCACTCCAACCCAGACTGAGCACACCATCCCTCGAGCATAGCATGCTCCTTCTGACCTCTGCATTTGCACGTGCTGTCTCCTCAGCCTGGAATCCTCTGCAGCCCCTTCTTCATCAGCCGGCTTCCTATTTGTCCCTCAGGTTTCAGCTTCGAAGTCCTGTCCCTTGTGAACGTTCCCGGAGAAGTGCCATGTGTGGTCAGCAACTCACCCTGCACATCATCAAGACACCCTAGACTCATTAGGGCATGCATCATACTGTATTATAATTGTCTGCTGACGTGTCTCTCACTAAACTCCCTGCTTCTTGAAGGCACAGACTCTGTCTTGTTTACAGGTGTGTCCCTCAACCTAGCCATAGCAGGTGCTCAATAACTGTTCATTGGATGAATCAAAAACCCTGAGCATTCGCCCACTGATTTGTGCTTCTCCCAACACTTTCAGAGCCTTTGCCACATACCTGCTTCCAGACTACACCGTGAGCTAGCCAGGTGTTTTCCTGGTCTAACCAAGTAGCCCCAGTGAGCTCCAGCAGATCAGTGGCCCAGTGATGGGAAACCAGGGCCTAGGTTCCATATCACTTGTAATGGGATACACCACCTTGTAATAGCTATTTCAGTATGGGCAAGTGATAGCACCGAAATCCTCACGGCCCAGAAGAGGTGAGGAGGCTTGATGGGACATCCTAAAAACTGGATCTGAAGCCAAAGACCCGAGTTCAGTCTCAGATCCGCTGCGTAGATGGTGTGACTCTGAACAGGTTGTCTAATCAATCCCTCTGAGCCTTAGTTTCAGGTTTATAAAATGAAGCTTACCCGTCTCAGAGTGTTGTTATAAAGACTGAATGAGAAGCAAAGCATGAGGGGAGTTATACACTTTGAGGTGGTCCCCCACCCCCCACACCTCTCCTCATGCTCAACCGAGGGGTTGCTCAGCAAGACAACTTTGTACTTGACTGTGATCATCCAGCCCCACTTGGATTACCTAGTTACCTAGTTACTCCATAATGATTTAGACCTGGAACATGGTGGCACTAGGCAATGTGATTCTTATTGATTTTGGCTCCGTGTCCCTCATGAACAAGGACACGTGAAGAGTGGCCTCTATAATTCAAGATCCTCAGGTGCCTTTTAGGGGCCAAACGTCTTGCTGTGTTTTTCCAAACGTGTACTCTAATCTGAGTTCATCCTTCACATCCCGTCTTGGAAATACAGCCACGTCAGGGGAGGGATCCTGCGGCTGAGTGATGTTCTCCAATAGAGAGTTTGTTTTTTAAAGAGAGGAAGTAAAGAATAATATTCCTGTTCTAAGCTGCTGAGGGAATTAGGAAGGCAGACAGCCATTACTCAGGTTGGAATCCTGCCAGGGCTTATGATATCATATTTATTTGCCAAGAAAAACACCTCCTTCATATCTCTCAGGCAGTGAAGGGAAGCCAAAGCCTAACCCCAAACACGTTTTGTGCAGAAGGTTTAAGACACACAGACGGGGCTTACTGATAACGGCGGCCATTTACATTTATGGAGTACCTTTTAGCTAGATGGACCCCCAGAGTTTGACAGGCAACATGGACAGCTGAACAGACAGGCGTGAAGTGCTGCACAGATCCCTTTGTTCCCACATTTCTTGCAGGCTGCCTCCCTGGAGTCCTCGCTGCCATTTGGCATATGAAGGTGGAAAATCCAGCACTTTCCTATCCAGGTCTCTGCTTCCAAACACTATTAAGAAAACAGGGGATAAAAGTACCTCTTGTTGATAACATTCCACAAACTGTCTTGGTAAAGGTTAATTCCTTTACAGCGCATTCCAGAGAGCTACACAAATGAATTCAGAGCTGTCTGATAGCTGATGTTGTTGAGTTAAAGGGCCATTATTGGGGTTCTGGCCTGTTGCTTGTGAGGCATGCGTGGTGGTGGCATCTGACCTGCCACTTCAATGATGTCAGTGTGGGGAAGCTCTTCCCAGGTCTTCATGAACCTGCCTGCACCACCCTCATCCAGGTTCAGCCCAGCGAGACAGAAGGAGAGGAGCTGGTAGGGCTGACAGCCATTATTCTGGGCACCCTGGCACTAGGGGACAGGTGAGCCCACATGGAAAACTTGGAAAAGCGACCTTTGCTCTACTCAGCTTGCCTGGACAGCAAGGCTGGGCCAAGCTTACGGGACTGGCACTGAGCCACAGAAATGCGTGTAAAATGGATTTTCGTGAGGGCCATGGAATGGGAAGGAAGAAGGGATCATCTAAGAATCCAGGTGCATGAGGAACAGCTATCAGAGAGGGTGAGCCTTCACAAGTGCCGGGGACGGGCAGTGATGGAGAACATAAACAGGGGTAGGCCAGACCATATAGGGCTATTATACAGAATCTACATCTAGACAGCAAAGAGATGGGAACCCCAATACCCTGCTTCTGGACCACCAGCTGGGACCACCCTCTCTCCAGGAGCTGGACCGCGTTCCCAGGGCCCGTGGGGGTTATTTATTTCCCTCACTTGAGCACCCAGCCCATGCCCGTAGTCACGCACCGGGTGCCCTGATCGCCACTGACTGGTATTTCTCAAATTTCGCTCGTGAGGACGGCTTTGTGGCAGATACATCATCTCAATTTCCGGGAGGTCCTGAGGGGCAACCACCAGACTGCACACGCTGAACGTCGGCTACATTAAGCTAACACATTCGCATCATTGAAAAACCCTATTTATACAAAATAAACATGGGGTTAGACACCACAGAGGAAATAATGCGGTATTGATTAAAACAATGGCCTGTAATGCCTTCTCAGAAGCTTCAGTCACCAGTGGCCTCCTCAGAGGCCCCGCTCACTGGCTAAGCGTCCCTACCTGGCAGCCGCGGGCTGTCGTTCTCCAAGCTGAGAAGACAGGGCTCTCCAGGGGCCCCGGAGAGATGAGCAGGGGCCTCCTTTTATGGAGCCCTCGAGGTGTGCCAGGCCCTGTGCTAAGTGCTTGATCTCGTTTTACCCCCCAGAGCAGCCCTCGGAGGTGGGTGGTGTCACTATTTCCATTTTACAAAGGAGGGAGCAGAACAGGGAGGAGTTCAGTGTCTTGCCTAGGGTTGTACAAAAGATGAGGGGTGGAGCTGGGATTTGAAGCTAAGTCAGTTGAACTCCATAGCACGTGCTATATTCACTACGCTGGACTCCTTTGTGCGTTCGTTCCGCAGTTACATATGTAAATATACAGACGGGGAGTGAGAGGGCCACGCCCAGTAGGCGGGGCATTAGGGGCGGGGGCTCCGGACAAGACTGTTACCCGTGATTGGCGGAGGGGTGGCCAGTAAGCAGCTCAACGTTGGCCATGATCCCAGCCATCCTGTGCTAAGAAGAAGGCCTGCAATGTAGCAACTCTGGAGGTCTCAGTGTCTCAGAAATGAAAAACCTCATTTTGGAAAGATAACATATTTCCCTAGAGCTGCTGGTTAGCCTAGGGCAGGAACTTATTTTCCCTAGGAGGCACGCAACCCCCTCAGTTCTGAAGGAGTCCACCCCAGCTGAGGACAGCAGTGGGGTCTGTGACCACAGATCGGTGTGTCCGACGGAGGAGGCTCCGATGGCACACGGGAGGGGTAGGGCCAGGGAAGCAGGCTAGACGGGTCAGGGTAATTCTCCATGATGACGAGGAGCTGGTGTCAGACAGGGGAGAGAGATGGAAGAGGCCAACTCCCAAGACCAGATAGCAGTATCCCGGTTGGTAAGGAGCCACCTTTCTCTGCTCTCTCATTTACTGGTTGTGTGACTTTGCACACAAAGCCTTAAGCCATCTGAGACTCATACCAAAACTAAAGATGATCCTACCTCTGTGTCAATGTTGTGAGGACTCAATAAGAAAATGAGTGACCGCGGGGAGCACTGGCCTGTTGTGCGGCCAGCACTCAGTAGAATCTCCATGTGAGTGCAGAAGGGGAATACTTGGTGACCTGCATTTTCTGTCCTCGCGGGACCGTACAAACGGAGACCTCTGCATTCAGCTCTCACCCTTTGGGGAGACCTGGAGCGGAGGGGGCCCTCCACTTCTCAGCCATCCCCGCTGAGCCTAGAATGGGAAGGTAAATGGGCAGATTTTGCATCTGCTGAAATCCTTGCTTTGCTGGTTTGCTTTCTTCTGCTGTAGTGGAGGATTTCTGCTAAAGCCTCCAACCGTGTCTGGATTATTGCTTCCAGCAACATCAGGGGAGTGCGTTCTGATACCAACTCTCACAAAACACTAATGCAGAAGCACAAACCGGGGCTTAGCAAGGCTGGGAAAAGTGGTCACAGGTGCTGCTGGAGAAACCCAGGCTGCGTAGCAAACAACCCACTCTCGGAGGGGACAGTCATGAGGGAGAGAGCCCCGGGTCTAATCTGAGCAGGGAGGCCAACTGAGAGTTCACCCCCTCGTTGGAGACACGAGACCCTTGAAGGCCAGAGAGGGTCAATGATTTGCTAGAGGTCATCCAGTAAGGCCAGAGGAACCACACAGGCCGACCAGGGCCAAATAAAGGGGAGGAGCCTCGCTCTGGAATCAGGCAGATGTGGGCTCCAAGCCCTCTGCAACTTATCTGTATGGCTTTGGGGTGGGTGCTTGACTCCCAAGGCTCTCTGTTTCCCCATCTGTGCAATGAGACTGAATACCTACCCCGTATAGCCAGGGAGCCATAAGGCCAGGTCCGATCTGTTACAGGGACTCAGTAAGAGTCCCCTTTCCAGCACCACCCCCCTTCTCCCTCGGGGTGAATCTTCCCCTTCCTTATCAGAACACCAGAGGCTGTCCGTGTGCAAGTGTCGTCTTCCTCTGGTTCTGAGACCTAATCCGGGCTCAAGTGAAGACTCCTGGATCAGGCCATAGCCAGGGTGGACAGAGGGTCCCTCAAACCTGAAGAGTCCGGGGCTGGTTCTTCCTTGCTGGACTCAAGAGAGGAAGACAGAGCTGAGCAGTCCCAGGCCACACATGGCCCTGCTTGGCCAGGGTGCACAGACACCATGCCAACAGCCTTGCCCACAGGAGACTCACCAGGAGGCCAGTGCATGAATGCCTGGAACCACATGGAACTTGATCTGGGCAAGAGGAAAGGAAATTCTGGCTCCACCCTCCACAGTCACAGCCCTCCACAGAATGCCTCAACTTCCCTTTCTAGATTTCCCCGCACAGACCCTGCCTGGTTGCCCCAATCCATGCTCCCCCTTGCCCATTCCCACCCTGAACCTTCAACCCTCCTCAAACTCCTCCCCCCTCTCCTGACCGGTCCCCAGCATCCTATGCAGCCCAGTTCTAGTCTCACCTCCTCCATGAAGCCCTCCCTGGCCAGACCAGCACAGTGAATATTGGTTGCCCTTTGGGTGTGCATCCTGTGTCCCAGCCGTGGGGGCCCCTGGAGAGCTGAAATGAGCCCCGTACATCTGTATACTTTATACTTTCAGCTTTCATCCAATGTTCGGCCCCATCTGCGTGTACTGTTTTTAAAGAATTCCAAGATCCAAGGAGACAGGCAGACAGATGAGTTGGACAGATAACCTTAACACAGAGGTGCAAAGCAGTGGGGGACCATGCGAGCAGATGGGGGGTCTCAGGACCCAGGGTACCAGCAGTGGGAAACTGCAAGGATCATCCAGATCTAGGTGCAAATCCAGATGTTGAGAAAGACACAAAAGCCATCCCGCTCAGGGAGTTGTCCCCATGGGGCCAATGTTGCATGGGCTTCTGTGCTCGTTCCCTTGTTTCCTCTGTCCCCATCCTTCACACTCCCTCTCCCCAGTTCTCCCCACCTGCCAGCTCCCTGCTTTATCCAGTACCCTATATGGTTCATGAAAGAAGTTACCAGTTAAACAAGACAGTGGGTCCTGGAGACCCTGAGTGCTCGGCAGCACAAAGGCCCAGTAGAAATCTACTAAGTAGATCAGAGGGATAAAAGCTCAGACAACAAGCAGGAGGATTTAAGGAAATGAGGATCTTCAGTCCCTGGTACCTGAGGAGGTCATAATTGACAGAGCAGCCTGAGGTCCCCTAGCCCCACATGGAATTTAAGAAATTGGATTTTATCCTCACCTGTGTTTGGGAACTAACTACCCTCCCAAGTGATAAATTTCAAGGGCTCTTGGTGGAAATCACTAGAAGCCACACTGCCATCATCTGTTTAGTCTCTGCCTATTCATCTTTCCGAGCCATGGAGGGCTGGCAGGGACCTCTTGGTGAGCTCTGGCGTAGACCTTCTCTGGCGACTGCTTCATAAAGGTGGCATGTGTTGGGGGACAGAGCCCGGGCTTCAGGCTCGATCCGGACCCAGTAGCCGTGTGGCCTCAGACAGTCATACCACTTTGCTACTCTCCCCGAAGGCAAGGATGGAGTCTAGAACCCAGGAGGGATGGCCAGTTTCTAGGATGCTGGTCTCCAGCCCCACCCCAGGGTCTTGCACTCACGGTGGTCCAAAGACGCCCAGATATTCTCCTTCCAGAGACCGGTGTTCCCTGGATCCTGCCCTCTGCCATCGACCCGACTGAGTGCAGAAGTCCAGAGACTGAATTTCTCTCGGGTGACATTTTGATGAATTTAGACCCAAACTCACTCGGCTTATTGATCCTAGAGAAAATGTTCATCCTTTAAAGACCACCCGACTGCATGCTTAATCCATGTGCCACACACCGGGTCGATACGAAACGCTGCCAAGGCAAACATGATGCTGAGGCCTTTATTGAAAGAGGACTCAGTTACATTCTAGTCCTCTCTTCCTTCCACTCCAGCAGAGCACCCCCTGCCATGGGGGCAAGTGTCCCCCCTGAGGCTGAGTGGTGGTCAGCAGGAAAGCCGCGGGTTCTCAGCCTGCTCCGCTGCCTACAATGTGCTGGGGGTCGGTGAGCCAGCCCGTTAGCCTCTCTGTGCCTCAGTTTTCCCATCTGAGAAATAGGAGACAGGCAGCTGCGTCTCCACTTCTATGTGGAGGGAACAGCATAACCGTGTGGAACAGTGCCCAGCACAGGGTAGCTACTCAGCAAACACTACTCCCCATGCTTGGTTTTACAATCCCAGCACAGAGGACCTAATCTGTGGCTCTGAAGTCTTCTGCTCCTCAGCTGATTAAAAAGGGCCCTCTCGATGTGCCTCCAGAAACAAAGCGCCAGGGAAGAGAGGAAACAAATTAACCCTCCCCCACGAGCGGGTGCACCCACCCTCAGAGCAGCCCCGAGCAGGGCCAGGCTGTGGGGCCTGACGCACACTGCCACTCGGGCGAGGCTCCAGGGACAGCATTTTGCAGATGGAGATGCTGAGGCCCGGTGACGTGTCCAAGTGATGTGACACTTTCTCCCACTAAGTGATGTATAAGGGAAAGGAACTAAATAGATGCTGTCTAAAACAGAAGCTTGGGAAAGCAAAAATTGTCTATCTTGTTCACACGGTATCCATGGCAACCGGAACCCACTCATCGTGAACTCTCAACAAATAGGGGGTGAGTGACTGAGCGAGTGAATGATAAAGAGGAAAAAAATCAAAGATGTAAACCTGAATGACTTGACGCTTAACCGCATAAGGCTGACCCACGTCCGAGGCTGACTTACGGCACATTTCTGGAAAATGGAAAAAAAGGCCGATGAGAGCAGAAGTCGTACAGAGTCCCATTCTCAAACCCCCAGATAAACTCTCGGACCTGAGCCTTCATCTTGGCCCCCAAGGTTTGAAAGGGAACTAAGGTGCCAGATCAGTTGGCCATCTGTCTGACGGAAGGCTAGATCCCCCCAGTCTGTTTGGTCACTCATCCAATACAAGCACTTACTGAGAGCCTGCTGTATGCCACGCTCTGTGCTAGGTAAGAGAGACACAAGTATCTGTTGAGCTGGTCCCTGCCTCACGGTCACGAGGGTGGAGCAAAGGATAATAAGCCATCGTTTCATTCATAGAGAGTCTCATAGCAAAGCAATGTGCAAGGCATGGGGGTCCAGAGGAGGGAGTGCCCACCTGCAGGGATGGATGGAAGAAGGAGTGGAGAGGGAGTTTCCTGAGGGGGTCTTGAACTAGGGGTGGGATGAGGTGTTGGAGGGCAGTGCAGGAATCCCCAGCAGAAAGACCAGGTCGCAGACACAGAACGGGAATCAGCAGGGCGCATTCTCAGACCTACTCAGCCTGACCCTACATGTGGTAGGGCAGAGGGCCGATCAGCAAACGAGACTGGGGAGGAAGGTGGGCAATCATCCCTGCTGCTGGCGCCCCCCAGGATGGGAAAGGCAAGGACACAGCTCTGCAGCAGGTGGCTCTGGGGAAATGACTTCCCTCCCCGGAGTGTTCGTTTCCTCCTCCGTACAAGGGTGAATGGGGGGACTCCTAAGTTCCCTTCCGGTTCTAACATTCTGACATTTCTGACTAATGCACGAGATCAAATATGTACACAAGACCAGAGGCATAAGAAAATACACAAAGAAACATGGGTAATCTAGTGCAAACAGTGTAGGAACTGAGTAGGTTGGAGACGGGGGCAGTGCTTGAAATACCTGTGGACTCGTCCTTCTAGACCACACATCCTGGCTTCCAGAGCCCTGGGTCATGCCCAGCATGTGAGGAAAGGGAGAGTTCCCAGCTGAGCCCCAGGGAAGTCTGGCCCTGAATGAACTAAGTGCCCCCAGATGGCAGTACAGAAAGAAGCATGGGAGAGCCGCTTCGCCTTTGTGTGGTGCCAGAGGCTAAAACTGGAGTTATACGTCATCCCACAGAGCTCCCGACACTCACGAAAAGAAATGCACTGGCAAAAAGTAGTAGGAGTCCTTCCATGGCCCGCAGTTCCCTACAGGCAGCTTCATTTCTGAGCTATGGTCATCAAGATAGGGGTCATCTCAGACCCAACAAATCCTAAAGCTAGAGGGATCTTAGCGATCTTTTTGGTGAGACGCTATTAGTTTGGGTGGGGGAGCATCAACCCCTTTGACAAAACATGAAAGTCTCTGTTCTCTCCTAGAAGAATGAATGCAGACTCAGTTTTGTATGCATATTCAGAAGGGCATAAGAAGATCTGATGTAGGGCCCCTAGAGGCCCCCTCTGAGACACCAGGTTAAGTCTCCTGCCCTAGTTCAAGCTCTCTGTTCTCCAAATGAGGAAACTGAGTCCCAGAAAGAGCAGGTGACTCACCCAAGATCACCCATTGAATTAGAGCAGAGACAGGTTCCCAGGAAAATCAGGCCAGCATCTGCCCCAAGCAGGGAGGCAAGCAGCAGGGCCCCAGGATCCCTGGTGTCTGACATGGAGCTTGGTCCCTGCAGATGCCATGGCTCCACTCTAGCAGGGAGCACAGAGAAGAGGGGCAACCAGGCTCTGGCGGCCCGTCCCCAGAGCTTTCAGCTCCTGCTGCCTCCCCGGCCATGACAACTAGCCTTCCACTAGTGGAGGAGGGACTTGGGTGATGGTGCACTGACTCAGCAGCTTCTGAGCCGTCATTCCATGGAATGCTCCTCGGGGAACACTGTGGGGGGACGGTTCCTCACAGGACAGACACTCGGAGCTGCCCACCTCCCTCATGCCCATAGTGTGAACCAGGAGATTTGGATTTGTGAGAGGTAAGATCCTGGACCTGGGGGCAGGGGGCGGGAACCAGGATTTAAGAGAACTCAGACCAGATTCAGGGCTCGGTTCTGCTGCTCTCGAGATGAGCTGCCAAGGGCAAAGGATTCAACCTTCTTGAGCCCCGTTGTCATCAACTACAAAACCAGGATCATCACAGTGCCTTTTCACAGGGCAGGTGTAAGAATTAAATGAGATCATTTATACGTAGTGCTTAGCACCATGCTTGGCGATATATGTTAGCTGTTTTGTCCCACTGCCGGGGGGAGCCCCAAGGTCGTAAATCCTTATCTTCAGGATCTCACATCTGGTAACAATGGATAGGAAGAAATCCCCCTTCCCACTCTTCCAAGTATTTGCTTAAGATGCAGCAGGAGGCCTCCACAGAAGCGCCTGGAAGAACTTGCTGCCATCAGCAGATGCTGCCCATGCAGAGGTTTTGCGTGTGCCCCCGATGAAGATGTTAAAGCCAAGTCAGTCGTGACATTTCTGGAATGGTGGAGTCCTGCTAGGAGGTGGGAGACTGAACCGACTGAGCTATCAGGGCCATCCACCAGGCATGCTTCTCTGGCGGGACCTTGGCAGCCTCAGCTCAGTCAGTGGTCAGTAAAAACCGGACGAGACACAGAGAGATGATGACCCACCTGACGTGAAGTGGAAACCACAGGTGAAGGCCCTCAGTCCCATATGTGAGAGACCTAGAAGCCAGAACCAGGGTAAACAGGCCTCTCTGCAAATGTGAAAGCTCAGCCAGTGGTGTGCTGGTCGACCAGCCCTCGGGAAGGAGAGTGGAGGGAAGAGCCCTGATGGCAGCTTTGTCATTTTCCTTGCTGTAAATCCTCCCACCATGGCCAATGTGAGGGGCCCATGTGACATCACTGAATGCAGAGCTGGGAAGAGAGGCACACAGCTCTTCCACACGGGTCCTAGAGCCCCACTCCATAGCTGCAGACTCTGCCCCAGGACAGGACAAACGCCTACATACAGTCCCTTGGGCTCCAGTCTGGCCTAAGTCCTTTCAGAGAGACCTAGCACCTTGCACTGAAGACAACTTCTTCCTTCTACCGAAATGAAACCTGCCTCCTTATAATCCCCATCACCTGGTCCAGACTCGTTCCCCTAAAGCCCCGTGGTCAGTCTTTTCTCTTTCCTACTTCTACAACCCAGTTCTTCACCTGTGTCTCTTGTGGCAAGGCTTACAGACCCTTGCTGGCCTGGCACCCTCCTCTAGGGGTTGCTGGGTTTGTCCTGTGTCCCTTAAAGAATGGCTGGGCGCCTGGGTGGCTCTGTCGGCTAAGCATCCAACTCTTGGTTTCCCTTAAGTCATGATCTCAGGGTCGTAGATTGAGCCCCGTGTTGGACTCTGAGCTAGGTGTGGAGCCTGCTTAAGATTCTCTCTCCCTCTCCTTTTGCCCCTCCCCCCTCTAAAAAAAAAAAAGGATGGCTTACAGAGATGGGCACCTCCTTCCATGTGGGTCTGAGCAATGCCAGGTAGAACTTTTCATCATGGCTCGAACTGAACAAGAGGACCTTTATCTGAGTCTTTCTCTGGATTTGTTCTAATTCCTTGGCTGGTTTATAAGATTCCAATGGTGAACTTTAACCTTAACCTTCTTTCTACTCCAATACCCAGTACATGCCCTGTGTTCACTCTGCGGTTATTCAGTAACTGCTGGCCAGGTTGACAATGACCATTATCAGGCCCCTCAGCTCCTCTGATTCTACAAAAGACCAGCCTTAGACCTACACTACCATGCAAGCCAGGGCTGGTAGGCCCCCGTAAGAACACCAGGAGCCCACCCCTTTCCCGAGAGCTGGGCATCACTGTCCGCTAAGCAGCTGTGGACATTGTCTTTTCAACAGTAGAGGAGACTCTACTCAAACCAGAACCAGAGCCCTCGGGCTAAACTGTAGGCTTAGAGTATTTTATTCTTGGTCTGACTTTCAGCACACCCGTGCTCTTTATAATATATTATTATAAATGTTGTTATTTTTGTGACTCTTGTTTGTAGGGAACTTACAATATGTCCAGCCTTTGTCCCATATATGTGGACAGGTCATAGGAACACAACTGTCCTCACCCTCCCCTCCAGCTTTCTGCACAAATTATCCCCAGTCTTCACTATAGCTCAGGAGTCTCCATTTCACAGACTAAGGAAATGAAGGTAGACACCTCAGATCAAAAGGCCACACTACTAAGGGGCACCTGGGTGGCTCAGTCTGTTAAATGTCCGACTCTTGGTTTCAGCTCAGGTCATGATCTCAGAGTTGGGCTTGGTGCTCAGCAGAGTCTGCTTGAGATTTTCTCCCTCTCCCTCCTCTTCTGCCCCTCCCACTGCGCTCTCTCTCTCTCTTTCTCAAATAAAATAAATAAATAAATAATCTTTGAAAAAAAAATAAGGCCACCATACGATCCAGCAATTGCACTACTGAGTATTTACCCCAAAGATGCAAATGTAGTGATCCGAAGGGGTACGTGCACCCCAAAGTTTATAGCAGCAATGTCCACAATAGCCAAACTGTGGAAAGAGCCAAGATGTCCATCGACAGATGAATGGATAAAGAAGATGTGGTGTATATACACCATGGAATATTACGCAGCCATCAAAAGGAATGAGATCTTGCCATTTGCAACGACGTGGATGGAACTGGAGGGTGTTATGCTGAGTGAAATAAGTCAATCAGAGAAAGACATGTATCATATGACCTCACTGATATGAGGAATTCTTAATCTCAGGAAATAAACTGAAGGTTGCTGGAGTGGTGGGGGGTGGGAGGGATGGGGTGGCTGGGTGATAGACATTGGGGAGGGTATGTGCTATGGTGAGTGCTGTGAATTGTGCAAGACTGTTGAATCACAGATCTGTACTTCTGAAACAAATAATGCAACATAGTTTAAGAAAAAAGAAAAAGAAGAAGATAGCAGGAGGGGAAGAATGAAGGGGATTAAGTCAGAGGGGGAGACGAACCATGAGAGATGATGGACTCTGAAAAACAAACTGAGGGTTCTAGAGGGGAGGAGGTAGGGGGATGGGTTAGCCTGGTGATGGGTATTAAAGAGGGCACGTTCTGTGTGGAGCACTGGGTGTTATGCACAAACAATGAATCATGGAACACTACATCAAAAACTAATGATGTAATGTATGGTGATTAACATAACAATAAAAAAATTAAAAAAAAAATAAGGCCACACTACTGTGTGAGAAGTCCCAAGAGCTGTGGGCCCCAATGGTCCAAGCTTCCTGGGCTGGCTTCTCTCAGCCTCAGGAGCTAGGGGAGGACCTGGCTGTCCCATCCAAACCCTGTAAGCCAGGACAGCTGTGGACATCCTACCCCCCAGGCCCCACAGTTAAAGGCTATTCTTGTGCTGGACCAGGTTACCTCACGGTATCCTCCAACCAGAGAACCTTCTCCAGACCAACAAGAGATATAAATCCTTCCATAGCTCAGGCCTGGGCCACCAGCCTCCTTCACGTGGCTATGACATCCTCTGTGGTCAGGACAGAGCCTGAGTCAAGATCCCTCACAGTTTCTTATGGGCAAACAGGTCACAGACACACGTGGACTGCCACTGCCCACATGGGCTGAAACCTGTGAGTTCCCTGGCTCCAAGACAGACCAGGAGCGGTCAGTGTGGTTGCAGGTCTGTTGTGGTACACCTGTCCCAGCTCGGAGAAGTACTAAACGGCCCACAGATGATCCAAACAGCAGGTTGATAGGGACAGGTAGGCAAGAGAGGAGGTGGCCAATGGTAGTGAATACCATTTTCTCTTCAGAGGAGATTTGTCTAAGGTGTCGGCTGGAGTCTGGAATTCCTTCCCATTCTCTCACTCTCATACGGGAGCCTGTGCGTTCTCTCTCTCTCTCTCTCTCTCTCTCTCTCTCTAGTACTGCCATCCTTATCCTCTGCTCTGGTGGGGCTGCCAGACTGGATGACCCTGAATGGGGCCCCCTTTCTGGGATTCAACTGTTGATGTGTAGGGTTTGTGCAGTCCCTGGCATGCCTGGTAGCAATCAGCCTCCCACTGGGATGGCCTCGTACTGAGTAGACTTTCATGTTCTTATTAAGTGAAGGCTAGTGGTTCAGAATCATTCCCCTGCATCTGTTTGGGGTTGATGCCTAATCACAGCTCTCAGGCTCTCCCTGCCCCCTCATGCTGAAAGATTAACATTAAAGAGAAGAAAGGTGCTCTGATTTCTGCTGCTGGGCCGCCAGCTTGGGTCTGGAGCTCTGGGGAAGATGGGGAGGCTTGGTTTTACCCCAAGCCTTGTGTTCAAATCCCAACTCAGCCATGAGCAGCTGGGTGACTTCAGGCGGTCTCAGAACCACTCTGATCATCGGTGCCCGCCCCCTCTAGGAATGTCTCATGTCTTGTGAGCTTTCCAGGAGAACTTGTATCTGGCATGGAAGGACTTCAAAGCCCTGTGGGTGTGTTAGCTGCTGGTACCCAGTCAGGATCTCGTCCTCTGACCCATGTTCCAGTCCCTCAGGGGCAAGGGGTTTCCATGGAGCTTTCTGGAATTCGCAGACCTTCCATAAGGCATCTTTGGGCAAGAACAAGGGGGTAGAACCAGCCTGTGGCATTCACCCTAAGCTTCTCCCAGAGGCATCCCCCAGCAACGGCTCACCCCGTCGGCCCTGCCCCTCCTGCCCCGCACACCAAGTGGGAGAGACTGCATTTGCACACCCTCATTTTTGAAGGCAGAAGAGACATGGCGCGAGGGCCTCCGTGTAGCTACATGGATAGCTAGATAAATAATTACTAAATAAATAAATAAATAAAAATAAACAAAGAAAGCCTCCAATGAGCTTGAATTGCTGCCGTGCTGAGAGGTAACTGGCAGATTCAATTTAATTGTAAGATACAGAGTTGTAATGGGGTGCGTGAGGCTCAAGGAGGATTTCAGTTAATGGGAGGACAGCAAGGACTCCCTTGCCTTCTCCGCCGGCTCTTCTAACCCCACCGCCTCCTTTCCTTCCTTGCCTTGTGGGCTGGGGCAGCGGCAGGAAGATCTGCCCGGCCCTGGAGGCCAAGGTCCAGCCCACCTGCAGGCCTTGGCTCCTCTCTAGCTTCAGTTAGCAGGCCCCGGGCTGGGCCTCGTTCAGGACACGCGAGAGGAGGGGCAGGGCAGGGAGGGGCTCCATGCTCCCAGCCCTGCCTTCTCCTGCCCCCGTGAAGGTGTGCAGTTTCTGGAGGACACAGCTCCTGCTGTAAGGCAAGGCGTAGCTACCGGACTGTGAAGAGACAACTCTGATTTATTTGCCTGGGAGCAAAAGTATGCCATCCCCTGGCCTGCCTCCTGTTCAGCTTTCTATCCAGAAAGTGGAAAGGGCATTCCCCCAGCGCACTGAGGCTTAGCTGACCCCCTTCCGGCCGCAGGACCCTATAGTCAGCGAGCATGTGCTCCCTCGCTCTTTCTCTCTTCTCTCTCTGTCATACCATCCCAGTTGCCCTCATTCTCTGTTCTGGGGGGCTGCCGGGTTGGATGGCCCTACACTCCGTGTACTTCCCCAACTCCCAGGACATCGTTTCCCTCTTCCGCCCCCTTCCCTTGTTCCAGGTGAGAGCAAACATCTGCCTCCACCCCTCAGCCCCCTCACCCCCCCACCCCTGCTCTCTTCAGACATGGGCCGGAGGGCCGAGGCTGGCCATTCCTCTCTGACTCCACTGATAAACGCCTTAAGGCCAGCTTGTGGCCCTTATGGGACTCTCTTGGTTAATCTTCACCATTTATGCTTTTATTGAGGCCATAAATGGGTGACAAAGAGGTTTGCAAACCCATAAGTAAACAGTAGCCACTCTCCATGTTTCCCTGCCCTGCCCGCACCTCCCTGTCTCCCCTGGAGGCAACCCAGCCTTCTCCAGGCATGCACTCTCCAGGGGCCCGGCTCCCACATGGACTTCTCAGCGCCCCCTGACCACTGGCAGAAATGCCCGTGACCCCAGTGCCCAGCACCCTCTGAACACACACGGTCCCCTTCTTCCCACCTAGGTCCCTGCTGGTCACCTAGGCTGTGTGCTCAGCATCCAGATGACATCCCAGCAAAATGGCACAGCCTGGGCTCTGGGATCAGATGAGCCTCGATTTTGGTCCTGGCTCCTACACTTCCCAGCAGCCGTGTGACTGAATTATTCAACTTCCCTCGGCCTGACCTGTACAATGGGGCCAATAATCCATATTGTCAGGAATCTGTGTGAAGATTAAATCCATGTATCAGTTTTATAGTCAGAGCATTTTATTGGGCCTCTACCTTCCCAAAAATCTGGGTCTCAAGAGAAGTGCAAGGGATGGGGTGGGGGGGTGCGGGGTTAAGGGGGGATTTTAAAGGCTTCCTTATGGCCCTCCGTCTTAGGCCTTTGGGAACTCCATTGGTCTTGAAAGAAAAAAGAGAAAAGAGATGGCCTCTTTCTGCCTGGCCTCCTAGCTGTGATTGACTGGCCATACCAGGCGGAGCCTCCCTAGGGAGAGGGCATACAGCTGTCAAGCATCTGGTCCCATTCGAACATTACTCACCAATTCCAACTTTCTCTTAGGAAAAGTCTAAAAGCCTTGCAGGCATATGGCCTTCAGCAGTCCCTGTTCCTCACAGGATAAGTAAAGTGATGACAGGCCAGGGGGAGGAATGGCCTTCATGACCCTGTTTCTGTGTCATATTCCCTCACGGAGCGATTAACCCCCTGGGATCAGACATCTTAAACCAGAGATGGCTGAGGTAATCTTGTACATGTGATAAAACTGTTCCCATAAAATTCTTCAACTAACATTAAACTTTCCCCGATCCCCAGCACCTCTCACAAAGATATTATACCAGTCATCCAAAGAACCCCACGAATAATCAGGTTTACTGGCTTCATCACTTACTAGCTGTATGACCCTGAGTGAGTTATTGAATCTTTTGGATTATCAGTTTCCTGTTTTATCAGATAGGAATAATAATAATACTTAAGAGAATTTTTATGATTTAAAGAAGGTAATGTATGCAAAGTGCCTAACCCAGAGACTAATCAAACATAAGCAATCAGTAAATGGCAATTTAAATGGTGATGGTGAATTAAGTAAGCTTGGCCCCAGATGATACCAGCCAGTAGAAAGTGGGCAAGGCCAGGCTGCATCCAGCCCCCAGGGGGTGGGGTAGCCTATGTCCCAATTCCAGGGTGCACAGGAATGTGGGAGAGCCTGCCAACCCTGGGGCTTGCACTGATACCCAAGTGGCCCAGAGGAAGGCCATGCTCTGATTCAGTTGGTGGCCATGTTGGAATTCCAAGCGATGAGAGCTAGGAGAAAAGACTCCAGGCAGTGTCTGAGGGTAGAAGATGAGCCCAGCCTTCCATGAAAAGAAAGATGACAAGAGCCAGGCAAGGTATCAGAGAGCCAGCCCGGTGCGCTGAGACTCAGCTGGTGAGGAGCGTATCTTCCAGAGAACTGAGAACAGAGCGTGGCAAGGTGCACCAGGCATGCCGTCAGGCAGACAGGTGGACTCAAGCTTTGCCACTCAATAGCTTAGGGAGCCTAGGTAAACTCCTTAGCCCTCTAAAATGTCCATTTCTTTATAAAGAAAGGGAAGAATAGTAACACCTGTCTTTACAAGGTCCGTGTGAGGGGAAACAAGATGAGAAAAGTAAAATGCTCATTGCTGCTCAATAAATGGCTGATGTGTCTTGACCACAATGTATAGCGTCAGGCCAGTGGAGCAGGAATCTGGGGAAGCCAGAGGAGTGAGGACCACATGGGCACCAGACTTCCCGCAGGTCCGTGGGGTCTGGGGCCAGTGGCAACATAGACAACCATGGGCCCCACAGCTGGTGAGGAGTTGCTGATAGACGGTCCGCCTTTGCCACCCGGTGGATAGCACCATGCTAGGCAGTAAATGGAGGGCAGGGGCGGGCGAAGGGCTTCCCCAGTGTCAGTTCTTGCCATTGGTGCATGAAGCTGCATGTTCCTTACCATCAGGTGTCTGAGGGAGCTGTGCTCCCTGCAGGAGCAAGCAAAGGTGGGCTGGTGGTCACAAAGACTCTTTGGAATTATCACAACAATTGTTAACTCTTCTTAAAGGAGGGTAAGCCACTTGAGCTTTTCATGTAATTCATTATTTTAAAAACTTAAGACGATAGCTGTTTCAGGTTACTCTTATAAGAATTTAATTGGGATGTAATAGCATAGTTAATTAAATACAAATCAATAATTTAAAACAACTAATTGATACTTAATATGAATGGGGGGAAAACTTAGTTCTAATATAATTAACTCAAATAGATAATGAAATAACCATTATGTCTTTACAACAATGTAAAGTTTATGGTTCTTTAATAAACTTAGAGTTAGCAAGCAATGAGAATCAAAAATTATGAAACAGGTATCATTGGGCTATTAAACATTTATTACTTGTCCTGGAGGGCCAGAGCCAGACACTAGTCAGGATTAATAAACCTTTGCTATTCCTCTCTTCAGGCCTCTTTACTAGAGAGGTTGATCAGAAAACTATGATCTCTGCATGATTTATGGGCATCGTTACTGCCTGGGATGTGAACTATAATGCGGCAAACAGGATGAAACAGAATTAAAGCAGAAAACAGGAGTTTAGCAGAATCAAGGTGAGAACTTTCCAAACGTGACACTCTGGCATCCTGTGATGGGCCAGGCATCCTGGCAAAGGGGCTTTTGATGGCCCATCGCCCATGAGTCAGGCCATCAGAGTGGACACCCAACAAAGGCAGATCCCCCAGAGAAGTCTCCAGCCTTCAGGGTCCTGGGGGAGGACCACCCCAAGACCCGCAACTCCTTTTCCTCCTTGGAGCTCCTACAACAACTATGGCCATGCATGTGGAAATAACTCGCGTGCTACTCATGACCTTTTGTTTTCCTGCACTATTGTGTTTGATTTTTGTTCTCCTCTTCCCAAGTATATGCCTTGCAGAGTCAACTGGACTATGATCTCATTGTGAAGGGAAGCTGGCCTTCCATGTTTGTGTCTGGTACATGGTAGGGTCTCGATGGGCTGGTTGTGCGCTGGTTGTGCAGGGCTGGTAATAACACTATGGCAGAGTCTACCCATCCTATCCCACTGCTTTTTATGTCATTCATTACATAACGAAGTGGTCTACAGACCAAGACATCTGCGCTCCAAGATCAGTAAGGCTGATTACAAATGTATTTCTTCAGATCTCAACTCCTGCTCATGTCACCATCCCGGACCCCTTCACCTGGGAACCCCATCACCTCAAACACAAGAAGTCCAAAAATGCACCTTTATCACCCCATGCCCGAACTGACTGCCTTGGTCAGTTACTTCTGACACAGACACTACCCTTCTCCTGTTCTGCCCGACTAAATCCACTGTGGTCATCTGCCCCCTTCCTCTGCTTGAGCCACTCTGTCACTCAGCCCATTGTCTCTTCCCCAGAATGTCTTTCAGATTCATCACTTTCTCTCCATCCCTGGCACCTTCGCCTTGCTGCTACACCCACCTGGTTGGCCTTCCTGACTCGCTTCCTCTTCCAGCCCCTCGGCTTGTGGCTATCAAGCTAGCCTCCAGAGAATGCCACCCCGAAGTTCGTTGTATCACCTTGGATGAGTCTTCCCTTTAAAGAAGGGGGAGGATGAATCTGACAGTCCCTAACTCCCAATCTGATATTTTGTTTCTGTTTCTTGCGCTCGCCCTTATCAGCTACTGGATCCTGGGCACCCTTCACCAAGTGCCTCTGATTTTCATATTAACCACGAGCAGAGGGTCTTACTCTCCATATCCACATTTTATAAGTGAGAACATTCAAGCGCAGAGAAGCCCTGAGCGTCCCTCACTCTCATGTGCTGGAGCCAGGCTCCAGCCAGGACCGATTGTATTGAAACACACATGGCTTCGCTGTGACTCCAGCCAGGTCCAGCTGACGCCTTCTCCATATGGTCTCAGGAACCATCTGGTGAGCTATTTGCAGCCCCTCCACCACTCTCCTGCGTCAAGGTGGCAGGGGATAGAGGCTCTGAATGTCCCACTGAGGAAGCTCAGGGTCCTTGCCCTTGCTCTCTGATCTCAGGCTGTCTTCAGAAAGAGGGGACAGAGAGCAGATGTCAGTCCAGCATGGGTCACCAGGAGGATGGCAGGCATTGAAAAACTGCGCTCACTTGTCTGGGCTTACCCCCGCCCATCCGTCATCTGCACAGTGCTAAAATGATCTTTATAAGATTCAAGTCTGGTCTGTAGTTTCCTTCTGAGATCTGTGAGAGAAGAATCTGTTCCAGGCCTCTCTCTTGGCTTGTAGACGGCTGTCTTCGTGTTCATATGGCACCCTCCCTCTCTATGTGTGTGTCTGCCTCCAAATTTCCCCTTTTTATGAGGACACCAGTCCCATTGGCTTCGGGCCCCCCTAATGGCCGTTTTAACTTGATTATCTCTGTCAAGTCCTGATCTTCAAACAAAGTCACATCCCGTGGTACTTCTACATGTGAATTGGTGGGAGAGACATAGTCCAACCCAGAACACGGGCCCAGCCAGGACCGCCGACCTGTGTCCTCTATTGTCTTGATTCATAGCATCGACAGCCCTGGGACCCCAGACCTTACTCTGAGAGCTAAGCTAGAAATCAGACCTGGATTCTAGCGTGGGCACTATTATCAGCTAGTGCTTTGGCCTTGAACTGTCCTTCTACTTCTCTGAGCCTCGGTCTCTGAAACCAAAATGGAGGAAATAGACCATTCTTCCTCACCTACTTCACGGAGCTACTGTGAGCCTCTAATAAGGTAGTGAATATGACAGTATCGTGAAAAACCAAGAGTCCTGCAAATGTGAAGTAATAGCACTGTATCATTGTTATTACTACTAAGAATAAAGAAATCCTAAGGCTAGAAAAAGTCCCATCTTCACCCTGTGAAACTGAAGGAAAACGGTTCCATTTATAAAGTCATCCCTTTTTATTCCTCCCAGAGGAAATCTCACATTTCCTAGACTTCTCTTCCAATGAATTACAACTTTCATTCACTCGGCAACCACCCTCACCTAACTTACTCCGTTGTGCGACGTCTCAGCCCACCTGATTTGATTCTGACCTAGGGGAGGGGAGAGCGGGTCATTACCCAAGAGTCTGTGGTTGGCCCTCTCATTGAATCAGAAGACTGTCCCTGAGCTCCTGCCAGGTGCCAGGCACTGTGCTCGGGACCAGGGACTTAGAGCTGAAAACAGCACAATCCCAACCCTTCTGTTGCTCAGAGTCTAGAGGCTAGGAGTTCCTAGGGTGCGTACCCTCTCCCCAAGAAACATGCGCTTTCCCCATAAATGTTTCCTTGCACAGTAGGATTTCTTAAACCTTTGCTCTCGTCAGACAGTGCCCTCCCCACCCCATCTGCCCGTGACCCTGGACTTCTTTGCTGTGAACTTTCCTTTTAATCCAGGATGACTCGATTCACGTTCATCATTTTCCATGGACACCTTTGGTGCGTCCGGTGGTTCTGCTACTGATAAGTGCTCAGCCAAAGTCTGCAGCCCCAAGGTCACCGTGGAGAAGACCCTGATATCTTGCTGTTAAAATGGGCATCTGTGATCTGACTCCACCTTCAGTCCCAGTGCCTTGTGACAAGGACGGTGACAGCCTGGTGCTGTCTGGCTCACAAAGGGAAAGATCCCTATTCTTTGTGTCACATTCTATCATCTCTCCCCTAGGAACCTGGTTAGTCTGGTGGGGTAGAGACGCCCCAAGACATAGTGGTGACCTCCCGCTCAGTGCCTTTGACAACACACCGCCTCCCCACCTGGGCTTCCACAGTCTCCTCCCCTCCCCCACTTCAGCCCCCCTGGCCTGTTTCCTCATGCAGACCCAGTGACTTCTAATTTAGCTCTGCAAATCTCTTCGAAGAACATCCCAAATTTCCATATGCGCATAGATGTCTAATTCTCACTTCACTAATTCTCCAACCTGCTCATTCTTGCCAAGATCCCAGTGGCTTCTCCCCACTTCTCAGTAAGGACTCAGTCGGAGAGCACTCTCACTCAATACATTTCTGCAGTGTGCTTGTTAGCGCCTCATAATACAGCTGCCTAAATAAGACTAACCCACACGTGTCAAATTAAATAAGCCAAACACGTTAAGAAATTGCTCATCCTCCATTTCTTTTATTAATCAGGTTTCTAAAAAATTCTTTTCCTGCTCATTTGCAAAAATCAAACATGGTCAGTGAGACTCTTACTTATAATGACTGTACATATGGCCTCTTTCCTCGGGCAGCCACCCTGGGGGCAACCCATTATGTGACATAGGATGGGTTGAGTTGGAGTGGCAGAGGCAGCCAACACAGATGATCTGGAGTCAACAGGTTGACCCCACTTTCTAAATGTCTAGGAGAATTATGCCCCCTCCGTTTCCCCGGGAGCTTGGGGGAGGGGGGGGTCTAGCAAAATCAACAGGATTTTGGCCTAAATCCGTCCAGCATCTTGTGCTCCCCTCCCCCGCCCCCGTGCTTCCCTGGACTCGATGCAGGAACCCCAGTTCCTTTTCTCATTAGGAGTCCCTGCTGATGTGCTTTAGATGGGCATAAGAAGTCAATGGAAAATATAATAAGAACCGTCAGCAGTTGTATGGTTCCGGCGATGAACAATGCTCCTGCGATTATAATGGGCTGGTTAACTCGGCCTGTTGTCAGCATGTTGAGGCTTCTCTATAGTCTCAGAGCCTCAGGCAAGAGGCTATTGTTCGCGGGAGCTGGGGGCGCCTCCTCACAGCTTGTACTTCCGCAGGCCCCCTCCTGGCAGGCTGCATTCCTGCCTCTTGAAGGTGGTTGTTAGAAAGAATCCACAAATATAGTAAGTAAACATCAAAGGGACTTTGATCCACAGGGCCCTCAACAGAGCAGGAGCCCTTGAAGAAAGGGCCAAGGCCTTGCATGAGGGAACTTAACATCGTCAATTTGAGCGCACGAGATGTAAAGCTGTTTGAAGTGAGGTTGGCTTGGCTGTGCCTTCAGATGAGCGTGCTTGGAGAGGATGGAAGAGAAGTGAGCGCCTTTGGGAAAGGCACGCTCAGATCTGCTTCTCTGCTCTTTACTGATAGTTAATAAACCCCTTTAAAGAATCGGGAGATCAAAGCTAGCAACCACCCAAGGCCATGGCATTCTGCCACCTACCCGCCACACTTTGTTTTTCTCTAGGGCAAGAGCCCCTAAGCTTGACTTATCTGTCTTTCACGGGCCCTTTCATCCTGCAATCCATGGAGGGTAGAACCTGGGTGACAAGAGGTGGACAGAGAGGTAGGGAGGGGAAATGAGCTCACCCTGTCTAAGCTCCAACAGCATAGCTGCTAACCGGCCAGGGCTCTGAGAAACACCAGTGTCAAGGGAGGAGTTGCTGTGATGCACCACTCAGTGGGACCTTCCTTCCCTGCGGGACCCATGGAGGGAGCCCCTGGGTGCCCAGAAAGCGTGGCAAGCCCCGAGAGGAGGTGCAGTCACATGCCCTCTTCCAGAAATCTTACCCCTTGTCCATTCACCATGGCAGCTGTCGAGTTTGTATGAGTCCTAAGCAAAGGGGTGGGGGCAGGGAGTCTAAAATAATCCTGGGAAGTCACTTAGCATCTTTGAACTTGGGATTTCTCATCTGCAGAGCATGAAGAGCAATAACATGTCTGCCGAACTCAGGGGGGTGCTGTGGGGGGTCAGAAGAGGAATTTGGTGTAGAATGGCTTTGAAACCCACAAGGTGCTTAAGACAAACCAGGATTAGAGGATAAATACTGGCGAGGACCTCTTGCCTTCTTGTGAGTCAAACATAACTCCAGCCTGACACCCAAGTACAAGGGGCACCCATTTATCAAATACCGTGGGAGAAAAAAAAAGTCTCTTGCATTTACTACCTAGAATTGTTGTTCCGCCTTGCTTTTCCAATTGTGTCAAAGTCTTGTGGGACCAGAATCTATACCTTGTGTCTCTTAGCCATCCCAACCTCTGTGCTCCACACTCGAGTCCAGCCCTCATACACACTTGAGGACGGCACCGCCTTGTGCCTGAATATGAGAATGTCCAGGAATCCCCAGACCCAGAAACTCACTCTCTCCCAAAAAGTAGACTCCTCTACCTCCACCCCTGTGTCTTCTCCCAAATTCACCCAACCACTTCTTCATTCCTCTGAACCACCCTGCTCTGTGTCTGGTTGCATTGCTCCATCCTGGACACCACTAGCTGGACGCTGCCTCTCCTTTGGCAGGCCTGACCACAGTCCCAGCATGAGGTGGATATAGTCCCCAAGCCTGGGATCTATAGAGCCTCATTAACCTATAGAGTAGTGGTTAGGAGCGTGGACTCTGGAGCCATACTGCCTAGATTCAAATTCCTGGTTTGCCATCAGCTAGCTCTTCCATCTAAGACTGCCTACTTAATACATCTGCAAATGGGGATGATATAAAATGGAGATAATACTGGTATGCACCTCATAGGGTTATTGTGAGACTCAAATGAGGAATTACCGGCTTAATAGGATGCCCAGATCATAGCAAGTGCTATGTAAATGTTACATAAGTAGCCCTGTTTATGAGAGCAGCAACTTCATACCCACTGCGAAGGGGCCTTCCCTGACACCTGATCCATTCCCAGCTCACTCACCTGTGCTTTTCTTCCAGAGCTGGGCCTCCAGAGGAGAGGATGCTGTCTGGTGCTGGGCTACATGGCCAAAGACAAGTTTCGGAGAATGAATGAAGGTCAGTGAGAACCTGCCCACTCTCTTGCGGGTAATGTGGAGGGTGGAAGCTATGCCCTGCAACTCTGGTACCAGGAAGAAGAACCTGGAACAGTGGACAGAGCCATTTGATTTCCATGAAGCTCTTTATCTAGAAACATGGGGAAGAGTAGCTAATGCATGAAACACAGTATGCTGATTCGTAAGCACTTTTCCTCATGCTATCTTCCTAACCCTTTGTGTCCTCTATTTCTTTTCCTCTCTCTTCCCTACCTTTGTTCCCCAACCACTCACCCAGCACAATTAAATCTCCTTCTATTATCTTTTTTAATCCAGACCTCTCTCTCTTTCTCTTCAGTCATTCACATTTTTTGAATGCCTATTGAATAAACAGCCCCTTAAAAGGCACTTGGGAAAATCCTGAAGAATGGGCAGAGTTTTTATTTTCAAAGAATTTACAATGGGAAATCTACCCCCTTTTCCAACTCCACTGGCCCTACCTCTCCATCTTACTCATAGGCCATTCTGCCTTCCTCTTGCTTGGGGTCTTTCCTCTGAGGCTTGACCGGGTCACAGGAGGTGACAGGAAGGTACTGACATTGATATGGAGGCTGGGAAGTAAACAGAGTGCTGTCACTTGTGGGCCTGCTATAATAAAGAGCCAATCCCCTCGTCCCCAACCATCTGTCTCCGTGCAGCTAATAACCCTCTTCATCAGATGCCACAGACTGTTTGTCAGGATTCAAAAGCAGATAAACAATGGCTGGGGATGCCATTTATTCATTAAAGTCAGACAAATGAAGCTCTGGCTCTCCACCAGCTTGCCATGAGCCAGGCCCCTCCCCTCCCAAGGCCCAGAGCCCCTGTACCCTCATTCCCATTCCAGGCATGGAGGAGGCAGCTCACCTGTACCACTGCTATCCCCAAAGTTACACCAAAGTTCTGATGCCCTCTTCCCATTGCTCCTCAGCTGACTCTTCTCCTAACCCACAGTCAGTGACACCAGTACCCCCACAGGCTCCCCAGACCTAATACCTTGCCAGCTATAGGTTTGTGGCCAGCACCCATCAGGGTGACAACTTGACAAGAGTCAGGCCAGCACAACTCAGTGCAAGGAGTAGCCCCTCCTTCATTTTGCAGCCCATCTGTGTGAGAAGGCTGTAGCCTCGAGAAGGCACTTCTCATTTGCAGGAGCCCCCTAGCTGAGCACAGCCAGGGTTAGGGGCTGCACTGTCTGCATCCTGCCAGATGGTCTTCCTCCCTGACTTGTCTCTTGCTCAGCCTGCCTCCACCCTTCCCAGCACCACCTGTGTGAGAGGGCTAGGCAGTAACTTCTAATTTGTGGGAATTGACAGGGTACCTCTGTCCGTGGTACTGAATAGACACATTCTCTTGCTGGCATTGCTCGTTAGAGAAGCTGAAAATGAGGTTCACGGGGATTGGGGAAGCCAACAAGTCAGGAACTGGGCTGGATTTGCAACCTCAAGCTCCAAGTGTCTGACCGCAGTAGAAGGATACTGACTCCATATCCTGGGGCCTAAAAAGAATCCTATCACAAGGCTGATGAACACGATTTAACACCCCCATTCTAACCAACCTTTCACAAGTGGCCAGGGGAGGGATATATTAGCGCAGGCTGCCATAACAAAATACCTCAGACTGCATGGCTCAAACAACAGAACTTTATTTTCTCACAGTTCTAAAGATGGGAAGTCTAAGATCAAGGTACCAGCATGGTCAGGTTCTGGTGAGACGGTCTCTTCCTTCTCCCCGTGTCCTAACCTGACACAGAGAGAGAGAACAAGCTCTCTGGTGTCTCTTCCTATAAGGACACTCATCCTATCAGATCAGGGCTCCACCCTTATGACCTCCTTTAACCTTCATTACTTTTGTAAAGGCCCCATCTTGAAATATAGTCACGTCGGGTATTAGGGGCTTTAACATAGAAATGGGGTCTTGATGCATTTGCCATAGCAGAAAGTTATAATGCTAATACTGACCCAGGGTTTAAGAAAATGGTAGGAAAAAGAAATTTAATATTAAGTAGGGAGTAGATATTGTTTAAGTAAAGAGGGAAGGAAGGGAGTCGGAAGGCGACTATAGGAGGACTTGGAACCAAGACCAGGATCTGATTACTTCTGAAGACAGTTAGCTTTACTTTCTACCACAACTAAGCTAAGATGGCATTTTAAAGTTTTTTTTGTTGTTGTTGTTAAAATGGGAAGATACCAAAACAATGCCCTTTCTCTCTGAGCCCCTTCTCCATACACATGCAATCCACACCAATGTGTTATTCCTTTCAATTGACTATGGTTGACTTGGTTAAGAATGAGTGATCCCAGGTGCCTTACCCCTTGCCAAAATCCTCTCCCTAGGGTAGACTCATTAGTAATAAAGCAAGGTATTCAGAAAGAGGGAGGGAATCGAGGCAATGGCCATAGCCAAGGGGTAACAGAGCAGCTAACTCCCCACCCCTACCTCCCTCTTTGCATGTGGCTGGCTCTCACCGCTCCCAACTGCCCCAACACAGATTCATGCACATGCACACAACCACACACCCAGGAGCTGCTGCTGGGTAAACAAGGAGATGAAGGGGTGGCAAGCAAGCTAAACCACCATAGATGATGAGTTACAAACCTCAACTAGAAAACAGGAGACCAGATAGGAGGCAGGTGAGACAGTGGGGCAGAAGGAGAGATGCATATGGTGGGTTGGCTTTGGCTCTGGAGGGTGGAAGGCACAGGAGGAGAACCGAAAGGACCTGCCGGGGGGGAAGGATCCTCTGTCCCCACTCCAGCCAGTCTTGCGACCCCAAGTGCCACATTATACATGTGTTGCTCTCTCTAAAACTCACAAGCCCAAACTCCAGCACGTCTGCAGTTAAGAAAAGGCATCAGTGAGCATGGGGAGCTGTTTTATGGTTTATAATTATCTTGTACCAATACTCAAAATAATTATAACTTCCACATATTAATAATTGAACTGGAATAGCAGCCATGATATAGATCAAGAAACAGAAATCTCTGTCCACGCTGCACTATACACCTAGGTATAAATTGAACAATTGGTAAAATAGTAAAAAATAATTTTCTCCCAGATGCTGGAATTAGTGAGATATTGGAACAATTAGCTGCTTCTTCCATTAAAGATAAGATGGTAATCATTATATTTCCAATTTAGAATAAATATAAAAGACCTACTTGTTCTGTATTAAGGCATATTTGTTCTGTTTAACAGTATCTAATAGGGTGTCTGTCACTCAGGGAGAAGTTGTCCCCTATTTCATCCGTTTCCCTGTTAATTTGGCATATTTTTATTTCCCTCTTCCTCCTCCCGCCCCCTGCTCCTTGCTACATCCCAAAAATAAATAAACAAATAACAGCTGAAGAAGGAGCAAGAGAAAAATAATGAATGAACAGGACTTTTATAGATCTGGGGTTTATCATAAGCTAGAGTAATCACAATTGGTGCTGTTAAACTTCACAAAGCAATAAAAAGAAAGCACTATTCAAAGGTTGTTTAAGGAGGCATGTGATAGTCAATGAGAGGTTTGCTCTATTCGGGATTGCTTAATAGCTTCTCGGATAGAATCGGCAGCATTTGCAGGAATAGAGGTGGTGGGTAATATGTGTGTGTGTGTGTGTGTGTGTTCTCCTATTTGGACTCAACACATTTGAGGCCTTAAATGGAGACACAAACAAAAATCAATGAAGGGCAGACGAGAGAGGAAGAAAAAGACAGATCAGGCATAAGTGTATCAGGCGTGTTTGACATAATTGTCTTCATGTGATTAAGTACACGGTGCTTTAAGTAGGAACTGCTGGAAGGAAATCATTTATTTATTCATCAAAAGTTCATTGAATACCTACCATAAAAATAATCCCAATTTTCATAATAAATGCCAGACAGTATTCTAAGCACTGGAGCTTTCCAAGTAAAAAAGACCTAATCCCTGCCCTCGAGGAGCTCACAATTAAAACACACAGGTACGCCTCCGTGTTACTGTCACTCCACGAAGAAATCCTGCCCAGCCGCCTTACCTGAATTGGACATCCCTCTTCCCGCACCATGATGAACTATTGCGGCAACCAGCTGATTTATTTTGTGGCACTTACTTTAACTGTGATCATTGATCAGACTGTCCCATCAGGAAGGCAAAAACGCTGCTCCCTGCTTTCCTCGCCTATCCTTGGGCCTGAGCCTGGTGTCTCACACATAAGGAGTAGTCAGTCAATTTTAATTTACATAATTATTAGTGCTCCTAGTGACAACAGAGGGAATGCACAAAGCCATCCGCAGGTGCAAGATGGGTCTTGGGAAAGAACCATCAGGCAGCGCAAACCGACGTGGAGCATTGCACACAATGAGTGTCCCCATCTCCAGCTATTCCTGAAGCCTTACCTCTCAGCCTCTCTTCCTATTCTGGGACACTAGTGCCTTCCTGGAGGCCGGGGCCCAAGCAGGTTAGCAGAGGGGAGGCCCCCACAAGTGGGTCTCCCTCCTTTCCACACCAGCTCTCCTTCCTCACCCCATCTACTGCTGGGCCACATTCTCAGGGCATCTCCAAACAGGTACATCCCACCAGACCTGCCAGGGGAACTGTTTCCACTGTTTCCTCATCCTACCCACCCACCGCCCCCAAACACACATCCCTATATTCCCTTCCCTTTTCCTAGCTCTTCTCAATTACCCAGTTTTCCTGGAGATCCCAGAACCATTCACCTTCTCAATGCATATTGCCTGCCCGGGGCTGATCTTACTCACAAGCTCTCACATGGTGTCTGGTGAGCGGCTCTGCCTGCCCCCAGGTTAGAACTTCAACAACCCTAGCAGTTATAGTGCAACCCGCCAACTCAGGGAGGCCCAGGTTCCATGAATGACTTGCCTCAGGTCAGTAGGAAGTTGCCGGAAGAGCCAGGACCACATTCCAGGGCTCCTGACATCCGGTCAGTCCAGTGCTCTTGGAATTCTGAAAGAGGAAGTTCAGACCATGAACAGAAGGGAAGCCGGTAACACTTCAGCATGGTTTGGTTTACAGAGCAAATGCAGAGCAAGTGGCAGGGGTTGAGGGAAGAGGAGACTGAACACAGAAGGCTCCCAGTGGCGTGGGAGAAAATCACATGGGAGTGATTGGGAAGGGAAGGGAAGGCCAGGGAAGATCATTTCTCAGGAACCAGAAAATTCTGTTAGCCCCTAGGACTGCTGAGAAGGGGAATGAGGAACAGGATGTTGAATGGAGGAGAAGGAGGCAACACAGCCCTGGCCTCCCTTCCTGGCAGCTTTCTGAGGCTGAGGTGCGCCTGCGCACAGGGGTGCCCTCTCAGGCCACACATCTGGAGGGGCGGCAGCTTTTCCGGACCTTCCAAAGCACAGCTCAGAGAAGGGAGAGCAGAAATGCCTGCCAGCACTGTGGTTTTCATCTTCCCGAGAAGAAACAAATGCAAGTGATTAGTCAAGGCAGCTTCTGTTCACTGGAGACCTCTGGGCCTCCTGGGGAGGGGCTCGAGCGCCCAGAAAGGAGAAAACGGGATCCACAGCTGGCAGACCCCCTACTGGCTCTTGCATGCCATGCCCCACAGCTGCTGGGCTGCACCATCCTCCTAGTCCAGACTCTGCAAGCACACCTCCACCACGATGCCTGTCCTCGCCTCTCACCCGTGTGCAGGAGCCAGAGCTCTGGGACGATGGGGACCCAGGTACCTGCAGCAGCTCTGGACTTCTTGGGGTGATGGCATGGAGTCTGTCCGTCCTTTCTGCACCCCTGTTCCCCAGTCCACAGAAATAAGTCTAAAACGTCCCCCTGTTCCTTGCCTCTCCCCTAACAGAGTTGATAAGAGAAAGAGGTGCCCCATCAGTGTAGTGCAAGGAGCACCTAAAAGTAAGGAGCCAGCTGTGTAACCTTGGGCAAGTCCCTGAACATCCAGATGTCAACCTTCTCGTGTATGAAATTGAAATAATGTTGGATACGATCATCTGTAAGCCTTTAAAATGGGATGATTCCAAAATCTATCTTGGCTCGGGGCACTTGAGTGGTGCAGTCAGTTGGGCATCTGGCTCTTGATTTTGGCTCAGGTCGTGGTCTGGGATGGAGCCCTGTCTCAGGGGCTCCGCGCTCAGTGGGGAGCCTGCTTGAGGATTTCTCTTCCTCTCCCTCTGCCCCTCCCCCTGCTCACTCACTAGCTCTGTCTCTAAAATAAATGGATGGGAAAATCTTTAAAAAAAATCCATCTTGGCTTTCAACACCTGGCCCACACCCTAGTCTCACCACTCACCCCCTAATTTTAAATGCTTTGGTCACCAAAGGAACCAATACCAGGAAATTGACTGACAGCCTTACTGAGAAGGCAGATCTGTTTCTTTTTCCTGTCTGCCCTCTAAGAGTGAATTCAGGCCCATGTCGGCTATCCCCTGGGGGGCAGTGAGGGAGTTGAGCAGACCTAGGGGACATGCTGTGGTTTTTATCAGAGCAGAGGGGCAGCAGGGACCTGATGTGGCAGAGAATGAGTCCGATGACCCGTGAGCCCCTACCTCTCTGACTGCTGCAGCCGTAACAGGCTGGCTTTCGCTAAGGGCTTATAATTTCCAGAGACATTCCTTCACTGCCTGCAAGAGTCCCCAGGACATTAGCTAATACTGTCATTTTGTTAGCTGGGGCTTTGGGGTGCATTTTTCCTTATTTCATTTTTCTCACTGATGTGTTTTCTTCCACTGGGGCTGCAAAGCTGGTTATTTGTATAACGGACCTGTTTATTATTTATGGCAAGACGCGGATTTCCAGGGCACTTTCTGATTGTTATTTAATTCACTTGGCGTCTTGGAACAGGGGACCCACCATTTCCTTTCTCCTTCCGCGATCTGATGGAGAATTCTGGAGTCTTTCCCGGGCCCCATTTCGCCAGCCACCATTCCTACTGGGAAACCTGCTTATCTAAGGCAGGCTGGGGGCGCCTTGGCCACAGACCCTGCCAAGCTCCTTTTTAAACTTTCTTTTCTCTCCTACCTGTATCCAGTCCTCAGCAAGACCTAGAAAAGTCGCCTCCCAGATATCTCTTGAATCCATCCACCTTGTCCACCTCACGGCCACTGCCCTTGTCCCCGCCCCTATTCTTCCTCACTGGATTACAGAAGTGCCCCCCTAACTGGTCATGCCCTTGCCTTCCCTCCCAGTTCATCTTCCACACTTCAGCCAGAGCAATATTTCAAAATGCAAATCTGATAATGTCACAGTCTTCCTGAAAATAGTTCAATGGCTTCATGTTGCTTTTAGGAAAAATACCCAAATCCCTGGCATGTTTTATGAGGCTCTACATGATCTGGTTCCTACCTACCTCTTTGGCCTCATCTTGTCCCCTTAATACCGTACCCCAGACACATCAGTCGCCTTTCAGCTCCTCAAACAGGAATGCTCCCATCTGCCACAGGGCCTTTGTCTATACTGGTCCCTGTTAGCTCAGTCTGCACATGTAAGTGCTTATTGCCATTTTTTTTAACCAACACTTGCTTTCCCTGCCAGTCTGCAAGCTCTTTTGGGTCTGCATGGTATCCCAGGACCCTCGCATAATGTTTGCACAGGGTAAACACTGAAAGAAGAGCAAGAAAATTGACCTTCTCTGCCTCTGGTCAGTGGCTCCCAAGATGCTGGGACTGGGTGATCTGAGAACCATGGACCCCTAGAAGAAACCTTACGGATCATGTGGGGAAGAGGAAACTGAGACTCGGGACAGTCATATGACTTGTCCCAATTACCACAGCCTGCGAGCAATAGAGCCAAGACTCGAACCCGGGCTTCTGACCCAAGGGGCAGTCCTCTTCCCTCTTCACCATGCTAAGTTCTTGAAGTCTGGAAATGACAGGATTGAGGGGGTCAGTCAGTGAAGTCTGCCCCCTAAAAATGTGTTGAGGCTATGTTTTGAAAGAGACAAGAAGCAAATAGTAAAGCAAGGGGAATATGTTCTTTGATATGGACGTGCCATATATAGAGTAAAGGCATCACCTCCTGTGAGCCCAGCACTGTGCCAGGCATGGGAGCCTCAGGGAGGCTGGACACAGCTCTGTCCTCAGGAACTTTTGCCCTCCGCTGGGAGGAAACTGGATATATTTCATACCAAGTTAATTTTGTGGTTGTTTTGATTTTGTTTCTCTTTTTAGCATTGTGGGGAGTATGCTTAATTGTTAAGCACTGTAGCTTGGGAGTCAGAGAAATCTAGATTCAAATCCCAGGTATAGTCAGAGCAGGTTTAGAACCATATCATCAAAGGTTCTCAAGGCCAGAAGGGACCAAAGTCCATCTAGCCCACACCCACTTCTGATGGCTCAATATCTGCACCACGTAGGGATGCACATAAACACTCTTGAGTACTGCGGTGCTGTGTACTCACTTCCTCATCAACCATGCATCCAGTACCTGCTCTGTGCCTCGCACGGTGCTAGTGGGCCTTTGACCTGTAGTGACACAGTCCCTGCCCCCAGGGATATCGCAGCCATTAAAATATGATGTCATAATTGCTATAACCCGCTATGCACAGGAGCTAGGGGAGCAGATAAGGGGAATCCAGTCCAACCATGGGCCAAGTGCGTAGTGCCCAGGAGTGCCCTCCTAACTGTTTTTATGAAGCCACTGCAACCTATGCTTACATCCCTCCAAAGACAGAAAACTTGCTATCTACGAAGGCCATGGGCAGCTCCTCAGCCAGGCTCTCAAAAAGGGTTTTAAATATAACACCCCTGCAACCCCACGTCTCTAGAGCTTTATCGTCTAACTGCCCCGATGCCCATGGGACCCAGGGACTTAGGTGACAGTCACTGGCAGAATCCTGGGGTCTCACCCTATGCCTGCTGTGTCCTGAGGAAGCTCCTTTCTTCTCTCTGCCTCCATCCTCAGCGAGCCTCAAAAGCTTCATCACTGAGCACTGAGACCCTCCCGCAACCCCCTCCCCAGGATGAAGGAGTCTGAATAAATGAGCGTGTTTAATGGCCTGCGGTGCCATAAAGTTTTTAGAGCTGTGTGCTGGAATGAGCAGGTTCAGGCTGAGATGAATTATCCACGGCTTTTATCAAAGGAGAGTCAATAAAAACTTGAAGGAGCTTGCCCATCTCTGTAGAGTGGCCCATGTCACATCACTGGGTCCTGCGTTCTGGAAATAATAATCGGACAGACGTATTTTTCCCTCCTGTTCCATCTGCTTTCTTCCCTATGCCTTCCCTCCTCAAATGTATTAGTTTCTATGGAAACTGTGTTGTTACTGGTATGGGAGGAGTTTAATGACATTCAGAAGTACCAAATCAAGTCCATTTATATAATGGTTTGAAATACACATAATGGCTTATGGAATATAGGACACGGTGACAGTTTCAGTAACTGCGTACAGAGTGTGGGATAAATAGAGCAATGTAATACTCCCCACCTCCAAGTCAAATGTGCCGGGAATAACCACTATTCTTCATACTAAAGAACAGCACTTCTCAACCATTATTAATGAAAGGATCTCAAACACTATACCAAGCTGTTCTCCTCTCACTGAGGAAGGAGGAGAAGGCTGACCACTGGTCCTCTGCACCCAGAGCTTTGACCAGAGTGAGCCAGAGCAGGTGCAGAGGAGAGAGTTGGGCCTCAGAGGAGAGAGGCAGGGAGCAGCCATTCTGCCCTGGGCTCCTGGGGTGGGGTGGGGGAGCCTCCGCCCTCGACCAGCCTGCTGGACCACATTCCTCCTGCATCTATTCATATGGTTGGTTTCTGTCCGACTCAGAGACTTATCAGGCGCCTACTGCGTGCCTGGTGCAGTGGGAGACGTGGACATGAACAACACATTGAGGATGCCCTCCTCTTCCCTCGGGTTCTGCCAGAAGCCGACCCTCAGCAAGGTCTGGCATGTCATGGTCCCTCTGGAAGGTCCAGGGAATGCCAGAAGGATGACAGGGAATTGACACAGGAAAGAGAGGGCATCCGACACAAGGGGGACACCATCCAGCCTGCTACTGCAATCCCAATGGGAAACTCTGAGAAGGGAGATGGAATTCACACCTCAAACTTAGACCACCCAAGGAGTGGGGTATGGGTCTTCCAGCTCCTGGCAGGAATGGGTTGTGGCCTGTTTGGGTGGTGTATAAATGCTCTGGCACTTTTGGCCTGTTCTTTGTGAGGCAGAGTGACCTTTGGCTCAAGAGAAAGACATCAGGTTGCAGACCCCGGGGATCGGGAGCTGATCTTCAGGCACTGAAGTGGTCAGGCCTCGGGATACGGAGAGGGATGGGTGCCACTGACAGCATCAGCTATAGCTCTCAGAGAATTTTGAGTCCAGTGGGAGGACAGGCACGTAAGAAAATAGAAGGCAGGGTGATGGGAGAGCTACAGAAGTGTAGAGGTGACGTGTTGGTGGAGCACAGAGGGGAGCAAGCCCTTTGCTCTGACTGGAGTAATACTGGGGACTCCAAGAAATCAGGAGAAGGGTGGGGGGGGCTAGTCTGCAAAGACTCAGGCCTAGGGAGGCACTTTCATGCACTGCCATCATGTAGTCTTCATCGCATCACAAGGTAGGTATGTTATCTCCATTTTGAGGGTAAAGAGGTTCAGAAAGATGAAGTCATCTACCTAAAGGCATCCAGCTATTACCTGGTAAAACGAAGACTCAGACCCTGGTCTCTTTATCTCTGCCCTGTCTGGGGGAGCTTTGTGTGTTTGGGAGATGGGGGGTGGCGACTCCCTCCTTTACCATCAAGGGCAGACATGACCAAGCTTCTGTTGTGGATCTCTGTAGACTTCTCCCCCCACCGGCCACCAACCACTGTCTCCCACACCTCCCCACCTTGCGCTGCCCACAGACCCCCTGTCAGCCAGCAAGGTGCCCCTCTGATCCTGCCCCAGATATAGACTGGACTGACTACACCTAATATGTGAATTATCTAGAATTATCTAGAATTCACTGCCCTGGGGGTATAGGAAGGAGGAGAGGAATCCTGGGGAGGGGGTACCTCAGTTCTGGTGACCTCATAAGCATGCTTTTTCTACCATCTTCAGCCTCTTCTCTCCCAGCCCTGCTCTAAAGCCTATTGCTTCAGAAAGAGGAAGAGGGACCAGGCATACACATTTCCCTGAAGGAGCATTTCTATAGCGTGATAATAGGTTTTCTGTGAAATACAGCCTCCATGGTTAAACACAGTGGGAAGAAGCTGGGTTAGCCCTCACTGAACAGATCTGTCCCACAGAACGTCTCAGAGATTTTAATATGCCAAAGGGCATGGTGAACCACCAAGAGGGGTATAGTGTTCACAGAGTTTCCCCAACTTATTTGACTACAAAACATGTTTTAAGACTAATGTTCCCTGGAATCCATTTTGAGAAATAATAGTTTAAGGCCCAGATCCACCACCAACTTGTGTGAGTTTTGTCAAATAAGAATAACTCAAGCCTGTCTGTGAGGACCAGTAAAATAGCAGGGGAGAGGGCGGGCGGACTCTTTAGAAACTGTAAAGTACAATAGAAATAAGATGGTGCTGTTATTTATTTACATGAAACAAACACATTCAGTTTCCCAAAGAGCACTGCATTAGAAGTCAAACAAAAATAAGTAAATAAATGTCTTTTTTAAAAAGTTCAGTTCCTGACTAGGTATGTGAACTTGACCTTGATCTCTCTCTCTCGACCTATGTTTTCTCATCTGCAAAATGGGTATACTTGAGGCGCCAACACTCTTTCCTCTGTGCATATGTTGCAAAGAGAAACAATGCATGATGGTTGTGCTGGCGCTTTGAGAAAGAATAAAGTACCATAAAATGCAAGGCATTATTATTAGTGTTCCAGGCTAAAACCCTCAGTTCAGTCCCATTTTGCTGAGATCAAAACAGGAGGTGTACTGGGGAAGGGACCAGCTAGTGGGAGAGATAACAATGACTAATAATGTTCATCCATATGTTTGATGTTAGGAGCCTTGTATGAGCATGTCGCTGAGGGGAGAAAATGAATATTTCATGAGTAAACACTAACTGTAGTATTAAGATGAAATGGACAGAAAGGCCCCAGCTTATCTCTGCCACGGGGTTCAACTACGAAGGTCAGCACGGGCTCTGTGATTAGGCTCTAGGGAGCAGGGCAGCCAGTCAGGAGGGAAGAGCTCAGCCTCCCAGCAAAGATGAAGAGCTATCTGTCCCCTGTGACTGGGGGAGATAGTCCTGCCCTGGGCGGGAGAAGAGCCAATGCCCACACATAGACCAGCTGAGTAGCCCTAGGCAAGTTACCATAGCCATGTCCACACTAGAAAACAGGGGATGATAAGATCAGCTTTGCACGGCCCGTGAGGTTTCAATCCAAGCCCAGCTGTTTAGAAGAAGGCTTTGTAATGCACACAGGTGGGAAGTGTTATTACTCATTTATTCGCTCAGCAGACATTTATTGAACATCTTCTAAGTGCCAGTCACTGCCGCAGCCAATGCTTTATTATTTACTGTGTGCCAAACGCCATGTGCATCATTTTATACACATCACCTCCTGGAATCATCACTACTGTCCTGAGAGGTCTCTGTTATTACTCCCATTTTCCACATAAGGAAATGAAACTCGGGAAAGATAAATAACTTGCCCCAAGCCAGATAGCTAGGAAATGGCAGAGTCCAGAGCTGTGAGAAACCAAAACCCTTTATTCTACATTAAATGGCCCATCCTCACCCATGGTACTTCTGCAGAGCCAGTGGGGCACCCTGCCTCCAACTCCTACCGGCTCTTCCCCGTTCTGTCCACGCTTTGTGCTACCTACCACCAGAGCTGCTTCCTCACCCAAAGGAGAAGACCTTGCAGTTCCCTCTTTTGGCTCTCCAGGATACCCTCCCTTTGTTTTCTGTCCCCACACTCTCCTCCTGATCTCTGTCTGATCGTCTGTCCTCCATAATACCGTCACCCTGGGGGTTCTCATTTCCAGCCCCCATCCAACAGGACTTTGGCCTCCAAGACCCTGGACAGCCTGTATCTCTTATCTGGGTCACCCATCGGGTGGTGTGAAGATCAAACACCTCCCACCTCTGTAAGACCCTTAGAAGATGGAGCAGAGGCATCGGATGGGGCAGTGCCGGGGTTAAACCCAGCCAAACCTTCCCTGGCCCTCTCTGCCCACCACACAGCACGAGGACACAACCATCTCTGCAAATGCCTTCCCTACAGGGCAGTTTCATGTTATCTTGGCTCCTTCTTTCTCCAGAGATGAAGAGATTGTTTTAAACCTGCCGCCCCACCAGCTCTGCTCCTGGCTTCCAATGCCATTAAGTTTCATTATAACAAATAAACACCACAATGACATTTATAAGTTACCACTGAGCACAGAAGCACAAATATGAAGCAGATAAACTGCATTTGATCCAAATAATTACTGCAGGCAATATTGGGCTTAGTCTGAGCTGGCAGCCGGGTGCCAAGTAATTTATTAGATTGCGTAAGGCAATGTTGCACGTTGAGTTTTTCATTATTGTGTCTTTTCCCCTCTCCATGGTCTAAATAGGTTAGAGCAGTTTAGATGGTGTGTGGCCAAACAAAGACAGACTTTGCTCAAGCAGATTACGGCTGGGACTTACAGCCAAGTGTCCAGGAATGGCTGCTTCCCAACCAACATGGCACTTGAGCGAGAAGAGAGGGTTTAGGATTATCTTGATACTGCCAACCAAGGACAGTTCCCTGTATGTACTCCCCACCCACTGGCCTAGATACAAAAAGAGGACCCGCGAGGGAGTACACAGAAGGATGGATGGAGCCCCCAGGACTCTAAGCCTGGTTTCCTGCCGGGTGCCTTTGTGCTCAGCCAAAGACCCTCTCTACCAAAAGGCCCTCCATAGCTCGGGGCAGCCTCAGACCCCAGTCCCAGGCCTCTCCTGCAATAAATAAAGGAAAGGAAGCAGTGTGCCCGCCAACTCTGCAAAACAAAGCAATGAGAGCTGGCTACTGACAGCCACCTCCCTGCCAAACCCAAACTCATAAAGTTTGATTCAAGGGGTTACAATACCTCCTATTCAGAGTCCCTCCTGCCCCATTCCCCCAGCCTTAGTAAATTACCCAATAAGCAGCAAGGACCTGTAGTTATTGTGCAGTTAAATGATATTTGCCCAGTAAATCCTGAGCAGAGTACTAACGGTGATATACAGTAACTAATTACGGACATGAATTCTCTCCCCAAGGCACTAAGTGTTACCAAATATTGTTGCGTTTAGGGGAGGAGGCTTGAAAACTGTTCTGTTCCCTCCAGTGAAGCCAGGAGTAACTCTTCTATTTGAGGAACTATCAGCACATCCAGTGGCACTCTGGCTGGGAAATAGAGTTGTCCTGGGGGCGGGGCCAGAATGGGGCCTGGAGAAAGCTCCCACTCAATGTCCACCGCACCCCTGAGCCCCGGGGCCCATGCCCCCGCAGAAGTCTCTCCCTGGACACCAGCTGGTCCTCTTTGGGCCACTAGGGTGGCTGTCGCAAAGGCCCGAGACCCCAGCTGTGCAGAGAATGGAATTCATTATTCACCCAGCCTGGGACTGAGCATGAAGGCTATTGGGGTGGGGGGGAGCTTTGCAAAAAGCTTCTGAATGGGGATGCAGCAGGGTAAGATAAAGAATGCTCATGCTTCTGCCAAGCTGTGGACAGCTCTTGCCCTAAATTATTGTTCATGGACCTGATCTCAGCCCCAGGGGTGCCTGGGAGTGTCAGAGGTTTCTCTGGCTGATTGTGGTCTGCAGGTGAGGCAGATCCTGTGCCCAAGGCAAGAAGCAGATGTCCTGTCAAGTTCATATCTGTTTTTGGAGCACAGCTGGGGGCAGCTGGAAGACACAGTAGTCAGTCTCTGCTTTCTGAAGAGGAAACCACAGAGCTCAAATGCCCTCTGTGCTTACCGGGTACTATGGAGTAAACCAAGGCGCAGAACTAGAGTCTGCCAGCTTCAGCACACACTGTGACCTTGGACAGGCTTACTTAACCTCTCTGAGCTTCTGTTTCCTAATCCATAAAATAGAAGAGATCCTCTCTATCTCTCAGTACTGTTGATGTGACAATGGTTAGCTTGGAGTTACCCCTGCTTCCAAGGAGCTCCCCTGAGGAGCCGGTCCCATCCTTCCCGCCATCAGCCCATCTTCTGAGATGGGCTCAGTGACCCAGCGTAAGCCTCCTAGAGGCTAAGAAAAGCACTCAGCCCATCCTGGGTGCTCCCCAGCAGCGTGCACAGTCTCTCTCCTTTCTCTCAGGGTGATCATAGCACAAAATCTCTCCTTTACCAACATTTCCACTCTCAAACAATCAAAGACTGGCACAGTAATGGCAAGTTGGTTTGGTTGGGTTTGATTTTTTGTTTGGTTTGCTGCTGCATTTTCAGGGTTGGAGCAAATGATCTGAGCCCTTGCCAGGGTCACAGTCAGGTGGTGACAGAAGTGGCCTGGTGAGGTGGCGGCGGGCTGGGTTAGGAGGTGTACACTTGCTGTGGGACGCCGGGCTAACTATTGCTGTGAGTCTTGGCATTCAAGTCTCTACATCAGAGCGGATATTAGAACCTCCTCCACGGGGTGTCATGAGGGTAGATTAAGCAAGATAACATATGTGAAGTTCTTTGTGGAGTATAAAGTGTATACAAGAGTTAGCTGTGGTTAATATCCTAAACCAACCCGAAGAACGAGACCCAGAATCCCAGGGCAGTGAGAAGAATCACTTTTTTAATTAGAACACATATATAGTCAGCTCTCAATTATCTGTTGGCAAATTGTCCCCATTCCTGGCAAATTCTATCACCAAGATTGCTTAATGAAGTCCTCTGTTAACATTTCACAGCTTCTTATTTTGCTCTTATTTGCATGAGTCCCAAAGGGAATAGAAGTCCTTTAAAGGCAAAATCAGCTAATATCCCTGTCCCCACCTAGGGAAGGTGTTGAGCCATAAAAACAGTGAGCTGGGGAGGGTGGAATATGGCCCGCCTCTCGCTGGGAACCAGTACCAGAGGTGACATTCTGCACCCAGCCGAGTCGGCAGCAGGAGGGAGTTCCGTCACAGGCTTTGGTTTTGTTTTGTTGAGTATTAAAAACTCCCAGAACATCAAACACATCCATATTCAAACGTGAATACCAAACTGCATTCCGAAGTTGAAAATGAAGGTTACTTAATATTATTCATTATTTTGGAATGTCCATCACTTTGGATTATTCACACCCTTGCTTCCTCTCCATTAACGAAGATAATTAAGAGTTGATTGTCTTTGGGCTCCAAGAAGGGAGAAATTCAGGACACTGTGATCTACTCCCCGTTGGGAACAACTCCAGAAGCCATGAGAAGATTTCTCTATAAACACCAAGTCTAAGTTATGGTCCCCGATGCAGGGTTGGTGAGTGGCACAGAAGTAGCTCATGCTTCAAGACCAGACTACATTATCCACACAGTGCACCAGGCTCCCGGGCCTGCTTTGATACCCATCTGTGTGAAGCAGCCAAGCCATGTTGCTCCTCATGCAACACCTGGAAACCATTGAAACTGCACAGGACTTTCTGATTCCTTGAGCATTTCACAGCGGGACCTTGGGGTCCACTGCAGGGCGGCCCAGGGGCTGGACTTGGCCCCTCAAGCTTCACCTAGCCTGCCTTCACCTACTTCACACACTGGCATTCCATACAGGATTCCATTGGCAAAGGGTTGCATGCACTGGGGGAAAAAAGTGAAAACCACTGACTTCATCCAATGGCCTCATGGAGCAGCGAAGGAAACCATGGCGCGCCCAGAGAGAAATGGCAGCTGGACCAAGGCCACACAGTGACAACCCAAACCGGAAAGAACCCAGTTCCCCCAGACCTGTGCTATTTGCATTTGACAGTGCCTCCCAAAAGTGCACCAAAACCCACCTGCAGCCGGATTGCCCAGGGGAACTGTGGAATGCAGACTCCTTGGCTTAGCTCAGACCCACTATCTCAGAATTCTGGCTTGGAGCCCAGGAAACTGTATTTTTTAGCAAGTTCCTCAGGTGATTCTTATGCATACGAGAGTTTTAGCACATTTTCCCACTGGCAAGGTCTATACCAGGATAAAATGATTATTTTAAGCTGTTTGTTTAAAAGGGAACAGAGAGGCGCCTGAGTGGCTCAGTTGGTTGGGCGTCTGCCTTCAGCTCAGGTCATGATCCCAGGGTCCTGGAATCAAGCCCCACGTCCCTGCTCAGCAGGGAGCCTGCTTCTCCCTCTCTCTCTGCCACTCCCCCTGCTTGTGCTCTCTCCTTCT